>NW_028121373.1:0-191030 GCF_965183815.1 Platalea leucorodia | reverse complement strand
CCCCCACGTCCTGGAACCTACCCAGCCCTATCCGTACCCCATGTGGGGTTTCACAGACATCCCTGCTCTGGGGTCTGCCAGGGTCTGGACAAGGAGAGAAGTTGAGCAGGACTGGCCATTCCCCCAGTGCAGGCCCTGAGCCCAGCAGGAGGAGGCAAAAATGACCATGCAGCAAAAGTCACCCATAAACCTGGGGTGAGTGGAGAGTGCTGGAAGAGGCCAAATAGGGAGGCCACCAGTGAAAGCTCCCTGCAGTCCCATTCCCTAACACATTGCCCTGAGCTCTGCTGCCCTCAGCCCATGGAGAACACCAGCACAGCGGCATAGACAAACGGACGCAATCCCTTTAGCCTGTTCCTGACCTCAGCTTTGGAAGAAGAGCCAAACCTCCAGACACCAGCACTGAGGAAATCCCCTTTTATTACAGAGATGTGACATGGGAGGCCAGCTGGACCATCGGGCCAGACACATGTCCAAAGACTTTTTGGGTCAGACAGACTGGGTTCATGCCTCTGCAGAAGTGGAGTGCATGCAGACATTCCTGGAAAAACACAGTGATCACAGATAAAATGCCCAAAGCACAGAAGGTTCCCCAGATATACTGGAAATCACATGGAAAGAGACACGGGCAGCTTATTGCTGCTGAAAGACTACGGATTGAATGAGCTTCTTCAGTGCGTCTTTGACCTCCTGGTTCCTCATGCTGTAGATGAGGGGGTTCACTGCTGGAGGCACCACTGAGTACAAAACAGCCACCACCAGATCCAAGGATGGGGAGGAGATGGAGGAGGGCTTCAGGTAGGCAAACACTACAGTGCTGATAAACAGGGAGACCACGGCCAGGTGAGGGAGGCACGTGGAAAAGGCTTTGTGGCGTCCCTGCTCAGAGGGGATCCTCAGCACAGCCCTGAAGATCTGCATGTAGGAAAGCACAATGAAAACAAAACACCCAAAGTCTACACAGAAACTAACCACAAGAAGCCCAATCTCCCTGAGTTAGGAGTGTGAGCAGGAGAGCTTGAGGATCTGAGGGATTTCACAGAAGAATTGGTCCACAGCATTGCCTTCGCAGAGGGGGAGTGAAAATGTATTGGCAGTGTGCAGGAGAGCATGGAGAAACCCACTGCCCCAGGCAGCTGCTGCCATGTGGACACAAGCTCTGCTGCCCAGGAGGGTCCCGTAGTGCAGGGGTTTGCAGATGGCAATGTAGCGGTCATAGGCCATGACGGTGAGAAGACAATACTCTGCTCCTACCAAGAAGGCAAAGAGAAAGATCTGGACAGCACATCCTGTGTAGGAGATGTCCCTGGTGTCCCAGAGGGAATTGGCCATGAATTTGGGGACAGTGGTGGAGATGGAGCCTAGGTCAATAACAGAGAGGTTGAAGAGGAAAAAGTACATGGGGGTGTGGAGGTGGTGGTCGCAGGCGATGGCAGTGATGATGAGGCCATTGCCCAGGAGGGCAGCCAGGTAGATGCCCAGGAAGAGCCAGAAGTGCAAGAGCTGCAGCTCCCGTGTGTCTGTGAATGCCAGGAGGAGGAACTGGGTGATGGAGCTGCTGTTGGACATCTGCTGCCTCTGTGCACAGGGTCCTGTTCATACAAGAAGGGTTAATGATGAGGACATTTCTCTGAGCAAAATCTAAGCCTTTCTCCTACACCTTCACCCTGCTACACTACACCCGCCACCCCGCCTACTCCTTTTCCAGGAGACCTTCCTTCAGCTCAGTGGCTGCAGCCCTGACTGAGTATAGTGTGGGGAGCAGGGCCTCTGCCCGCTGGCTGCTGAGGAGTCAGCCCTGCTCTGTAGCAGTGGGTTCATGGGAACGGTCAGGGCAGGGGCCAGTCCTGGTGCTCGACTTTGTCAGATCAAACTGCTCCTAGTGCAGAAGAGGCTGTCAGCATCTGCACTCCCAGTGCTAAGGAACGGGGATAGCGGATGGCAGATTGAAAGTGTTAGGGGTTTTTAAAGCTCCCCCCATCTCACCTGGGGAGTGTTCTTGGATGCCAGAAAGCCTCAGCATTTCTGCTGCACTCAGGGAGAGCAGCAGAGAGTCCTGCGACGCAAAAGGATTGCCTGGGGCTTAGTGGAGACTGAGGGGAGCTGCTCTGTCCCTCCGACTTGTTCCTTCCAAGCTGCCATGGGCTTGTTCTCCATGAGATGGGGGGTGATCACACTCTTGTGTTACCCTGAAAAAAAACCCAGACACTGCTGTGAGCAGAAGGAACCAGGGCAGACCATTAAACGCCTCAGCCTTTCTCAAGGTGTCAGCACCCCACTTCTAGCCAAGGATACGCACGTCTCATTCCACCAACCCAAAAGAACGTTCTCTGTCATAACATCTCTGCACTTCTCCATGGGGATTTCAGATAACACAAAGGTGCTATAGGACAGGTTTGCATCCTGGAGGGAAGTTGGGAAGGAAACCTCAGGGAGATAGCCAAGTCTCCTAATGACACCATCTCATTAAGGAAAACCAGCTTATTCTCCAGTCCCACACACTGCATTGCACACAGCCACACAGGTTGGATGAAAGCTGGGACATGTGTTCCCATGGACAGAACTTCATGAAAAGACCCACAAGATCAGTGTGTGACTCTGCAGCTGAAACTCCACCTCCCCAGAGAGCCTGGCAGCAAGAACAAGATAACAGCAGCAATAGCACAGACCAGTGGAGGAACAAGGCAAAATACAGTGAGGGCGTGGCTGAGAGAGGCCAGGGCAGAGGCATTGGGGCACGCAGACAGCGTTCCCCTTCCCCAGCTGTGCACGCCACCTCCCAGACCCCAACATTGCCGGGCAGCTGCTCTCAGCCCCTGTGCTCTGCAGAGGGAACTGGGCCCGTGGCTGCAGAGCTGCACCACGGCTCTGCTGGAGCTCTGGCTGCAGAGGAGGTGGTTCACGCCTTGGAGCCCCCAGCCCTGAGGGCAGAGGCTTTGGTGGGTGGGAGAGGAGGCAAGGGGGCTTGCTCAGAGGAAAGGGTCTGCATTGGAGGGGATCACACAGAGTTTTCTGCATTCTCCCTCCCACAACATTTCTGGTTTTAGTTTCCTCTCATTCCCAGAGCATATCCCTGCTGCCTGGAGATTTTCCTGCTGGGAAGTGTTTCCCTGTGCCATATCTTTTCCCTGTCAGCAATCACAGACCCCATCCCAACCTCTGTGCACTCACCTTGGCCCTCCAGAAACCTGCCTGTTTGCAGGGCACTGGCTGGGTGCATGTTCCTGTTTGCAGGTGGAAAAAGGCAGGTCAGAAGAACCCTGATGGGTCCAGCAGAGGTGATGCTGGTGCTGTCCATAGGCAGAGCAGTGGCTGAGGGTACTTTAGGAGGCTCCTATCAGACTTACTGATCACTTGCTCGGCAGTCTCCGTGGCTTCTTCAAAGTTGACAGCTCCTTTTCCATTCATCCCTTTTCCACTACCCCCCCACTCCAAGTACAAAACTGAAAACACAAATTCAGGAAATCTTCATTATCTTTATGGCACTCCCTGCCAGGACCTTCTCCTTGAAACATCCCCTAGTAAACATTCTGGGGCTGAAATGGAGCTGTGAGCAGCCCTGACCCACGCAGCACTCTCTCAACAGCAGAAGGACCCTGCCCTACCAGGGGTCCCTTCTTCCACCCACAGATTCTCCCCACAGCACCGCTGGGAGCTCCCCGGGCAGGCTGAGCACTGACCCTGGCACACAGACCGCTGGGGCACAGGGACCCTGCTCTGAAGGACAGCCCTGGGCATCCCTGGCTGTGCACCCGGCTTAACATCCTTGCAGTCATCCCCAGAGGAAGGCAGCCAGCATGCTCTGTTCCTCTGATAGTGCAGCTTCACTGCCCTGGTTCTAGGGACTTACCGTGTCAAGGGCTGTGAAGATTTTGCCCACAATGAGCTCTCAGCGTCCTCCCACTCCACACTGCCTTTACAGTCTCTCTGCCTCGCTCCTCTCCCCTCGCTGCCTGCAGGCAGTGCCCTCAGCCCTGCTGCCCTTTGCAGAGGAGCTGCTCCTGGGCAGAGCTGTCTCTCTGCAGGGCTGCCCACTTGCCATCAGCTCCCTCCATCCCAGGAGCCCAGCCCAGCTCAGCAGCAGAGGCCCAGCCCAAGGCACCACTTTCTCTGCCCCTCTGGGCTCCCTCCAGGTGTCCCTGGGGCTCCAGGGGAACCTGCTCTGAAACAGGCTGAAGGCATCTCTGATGTTCCCTCCCTCAGCTGGGGAGACACAATTTTTACCAGCACAGTCATTTCTTCTATCAGGAAAAGATTTGGGCATGAGAATCAGCTCACCATGTCCCATCATGAGACAGGACAAGCAGACAGTGACAAGGAGGAATCTCCTTTACCCCTTGAGAGGGAAGGGATGCAGATGAGTCAATAGACAATCTCATTTGTGGGTTTGCAGTCATGGAGCTAGGAGGTGACTTAGCTCCCTCCCATGCACAACACAAACCAACAGGAGGTGAGAGTCCTCTTGCATCAGGTGTGCAGGTGGGCACAAAATAGGCACCTGCATGGGAGCTCCTTGCCTCACTTCCCATGCCTGTTAATGGAGATGGAGGGCAGGATTGGGCTGTACAGACACAACCCCTGGTGATATTGAAGGTGTCAGGAGTGGTCAAAGATCTGTGCAGGCAACTGCAAGCTCTAATGGAGCCGTTCGTAGAGACAGGCCAACATCTGGGGGAAACCTCTTAGAGGCTGCTGGGAATTTTCTTTGGCCAACTGAAATGACAGCTGATGCCCAAATGAGGGCACCTGAACCTGCCCCCACTCATTATGTTCTGGGCAGCCTTGAGAGTTATTCATCTGAACCACTGTAGCCGTGTGCCACAGGGAGAGCTCAGGCTCCCTCTTTCTCTTCTCCATCAGCTGTATTCACTAGGTCTCCACTCACTCTACTGGCAGTTTCCTCATGTTCATCCCCACATTGCCTTACAGAGATCCAGGTGTTTAAACCCAGGCCCACAGAGCTCCATGGGATGCCAAGGCTTGCAGAGACAGCACAGGACTAGTGACGAGTAGCATTCCCCATGGGTCAGTACTGGGACTGGCGCTGTTTAACATCTTTGTCGGCCACATAGAGAGTGGGATTGAGTGCACCCTCAGCAAGTTTGCCAATGACACCAAGCTGTGGGGTGCAGTCGACACGCTGGTGGGAAGGGATGCCATCCAGAGGGACCTTGACAGGCTGGAGAGTTGGGCCCATGCGAACGTCATGAAGTTCAACAAGGCCAAGTGCAAGGTCCTGCACATAGGTCAGGGCAATTCCAAGCACAAATACAGGCTGTGCAGAGAATGGATTGAGAGCAGCCCTGAGGAGAAGGACTTGGGGGTGTTGGTTAATCAGAAACTCAACATGACCCAGCAATGTGCTCTCGCAGCCCAGAAAGCCAACCGTATCCTGGGCTGCTTCAAAAGAAGCATGACCAGCAGGTCAAGGGAGGTGATTCTTCCTGTCTACTCCACTCCACCTCAAGTACTGCATTCTGGTCTGGGTTCCCCAATAGCAGTTGGACATGGACCTGTTGGAGTGAGTCCAGAGGAGGGCCATGAAGGTGATCAGAGGGCTGGAGCAGCTCTCCTATGAAGACAGGCTGAGAGAGTTGGGGTTGTTCATCCCAGAGAAGAGAAGACTCTGGGGGCAGCTTCTAGCAGCCTTCCAGTACCTGAAAGGGGCCTGTAAGAAAGCTGGAGAGGGACTTTTTATAAGGGCATATAGTGCTAGGACAAGGGGTAATGGTTTTAAAGTGAAACAGGGTAGGTTTAGATTAGATACAAGGAAGAAATTCTTCTCTATGAGGGTGCTGAGGCACTGGAAGAGGTTGCCCAGAGAAGTTGTGGATGCCCCCTCCCTGGAAGTGTTCAAGGCCAGCTTGGATGGGGCTTTGAGCAACCTGGTCTAGTGAAAGGTGTCCCTGCCCATGGCAGGCGGGTTGGAACCAGGTGATCTTTAAGGTCCCTTCCAACCCAAACCATTCTGTGAATCTATCATAATTTTATGACCAACAGGAAAGCAATTCCCATTCAGGGTGGGTGTGTGACAGACACCCCAGAAGGCATTGCAAGCAGTGCGATTTGGTGCCTGTGTGCCGCTGACTGATACCATCAGTCAGAGGCATCAGGCATCAGATGCCATCAGAGAGGCAAGGTCCCTTCTCTTCCCAAGAGCTGCAGGCATTGCCTGAACGCAAAGCACATCACACTGGGGTCTTTACTCACACCCATGATGATACAGCCAAGGAACAGATGAACCATTTTCACCGTGTGCCTGGATACACCTTGTCTTCAAAGAAAGTGTCCCCCAAGCACAGCAATGAGTCCTACCAAAACTCAACTGAAACTAAAATGGTCATGCAAGGGCACCAAGATGAGCTCTTTCTACTTCAGGAACAGAAGCTACAGAGGAATCAGAAATACTGTGGGACCACTGCTAAATGTAGTAAGAGTAGGTGTAGGTAGGCTGAGATACTCTACGCACTCTTTGCCTCAGCTGCCACCAGCAAGGTCTCCCAGACCTTTGTGCTCTGAGGCAGAACTCTGGAGGAGAACACCCAGCAGTGGATGAGGATCAAGGCAGGGGTTACTTGAGCAAACTACACCCTTACCAGTCTATGGGACCAGAGGGGCTGCACCCAAGGGTGCTGAGAGAGTGTTTTTCACCAGGAGGCACTGGTCCATTCTAATTCCAGTAAGAAAGGCACTCGGACGCTGTGAGGGATCTTTTAAAATGCTGTTCATTAGTGCTAACCCTGTAAGGAGAGAATCAAGCAGATAATCTTAGGTGCCTTTAGATGGTGGGACCCCCAGGTGGTGTAGCACTGAACAGGCCTCTGACCCCCACACAGCATGCCATGCAGACCCTGCCCACAGAAGACAGTCTCCTGGTTTGGTCATTCAAGCTGCTCTTAGCTTTGTTTACAAGAAACCACCTCTTTTCCTCATCTCTACAGTCAAAGAGCAAGGATGTTCTCATGAGAACTCCTTGCTGCACTGTT
Source organism: Platalea leucorodia (assembly GCF_965183815.1). Taxonomy (NCBI): domain Eukaryota; kingdom Metazoa; phylum Chordata; class Aves; order Pelecaniformes; family Threskiornithidae; genus Platalea; species Platalea leucorodia. Next base: position 184,044 of record NW_028121373.1, on the reverse strand, counting down.
AGGTACAGGCAAGGCCACGGAGGAGGCGTAAGGGCTGGTCCTGAGTGGGACCTGCCTGCAGGCCCCTTGGGACAACGAGCTGCTGAGGTTGTCCTGTGGCCAAGGGATCTGTGCAGCACAGCACAGGCGTGAAGGCCAGGCTGTATGTGCAGTGCAGCCCAGCTGGCTGTACCGTGGTCTTCTGGTCAGGATCACTGCTCAGGTTTCCCTGTGAGAAGTCTGCGCTCCACCCTGGTGCCACAGCTGAGCTGCTGCGGCCAAACCGTGCACAGCCAGGAGGAGGTGGATCGCAGGCAGGAGGAGCTGGATCTCCGGGGCTTGTCACACAACTGGGATGGTTTGGGATGAAATGAGATGTGGTGGGACAGCTTGCTTACATGGGGTTCTGTAATGGAGGAAAACAGGCTCTGCTGGAGAGACAGGCAAAGAGGATGAGTCTGGCAGAGGCCCTCTGCGTTGAGGGGATGCCCCCTGTGTTCTCCTGCTGTGGAGGACGACAACCAACAGTGGATGGGGATTGACTCAAGGGTTCCTTGAGTAAACTCAAGCACCGTTACAGAAATGCAGATGGGTCATTTGACCAGATCCCTGAACACAAGTATTGGTATGCCCTGACCCCTGAAATTCCACTTTTTGGTCCAGAGGAATATGATGGCCCTTGAGAAGTCCTGGAATATCTCCTGACCCATGTGGTGGTTTAGGCTGTGAGGGGAATCCAAACAGCACCTCTGACTGGAGTAATTTCACCTTCAATTCTGAAGTACAGGGCAGATGGAGGCACTTCAGACCTTCCAGGCCCTCTGTGGAAGGGTTAGGTCTTCAGAGTTGCAAAATGAAGATAATGGTGTTGTGTCAGTGTCCATTACATAAAGATTTGCCTTGTGTTGTGCTTTTTCCCAGTTTGGGATCTGCCCCTTGACAGTTTTTGGTAAAACCGTAAACTCCTCACACACACACACACACACACTTGAAATAAGGATGAAAGACAGGCAGCAGAAGTGAATTAAGGGCAACATCGTCTGAGAGGTATTACCATGAAATGATAACAAAGCTTCACCAACGAGCAAAAAAGCACTGTTCTAAAATCTTCATGCCAGAATCTAAATACTCTCAGGTTACAGCTATCTTGTCAAGGAAGACGGAATGACAAGAATAAAAGCAGAGAAGATTTAAATATTAAGGAAGGATAAATCATTTTTTCTTCTTTTTCCAGTTTTCTTTATTTTTCTGCTTACAGAACAAGTGAGATCAGCCTTCTCCTATTCATATTCATCCAGACCATCTCCTGAGGAACTCTGCTTGGCCTCAGTTGCCACGGTGAGCAGCTTTGGGCTGATGAGACCTGGGCAGGGCCAGGGGTAAGAGCAGCCAAGCCCCTGCCACGTATAAAGGAAGCCCTTAGGGAGCGCGAGCAACCCAGAGCACCACCAACAGGGCGACCAAACAGGGCATGGCATGTCAGAAAGGGCGTCGTGCATCAGAAAGGGTATGGCACATCAGAAAGGGCATGGCACGTCAGAAAGGGCATGGCGCAGCAGTTCACGCGGAAGGGTGTGCAGGAAGGGCCCTGAAGATCAACCAGGGAGCAATGTTCTCCATCCGGCGAAAAAACATGGCCTCGCTAAGCTCTGCACCCACCACGATGGATGCAGCTGCCCAGACAGAGCTCTGGTGGGAACACACTGCCACCCAGGTGTCAGGCTGCAGGGTTTGCCCTGCTCTTACACCAGTACCCGATGGCAGCAGTGAGCACCCCTGTGGGAGGTGTGCCCAGGTAGAGGAGCTCCTCTGCTTAGTGATGGAGCTCCGGGAGGAGGTGAGTAGGCTGAGGAGTATGAGGGAGTGCAAGAAAGGATGGATTACTGGAATCGCACCCTACCTTCCCTCAGACAGGCCCAACAGGCAGACAGGACCCATGAGACAGAAGATGCCTTATCCTCTCTCCATCTGGCTGAACACAGTGACTTAAGGGATAGGGGGCAATGGCGACAAGTTCCTGCCCGGCGCAGCATAGGCGAGACTCCTCTGTGACTGCCCCACCTTCCCAGGTGCCATTACCAAACAGGTGTGAAGCTCTGCAAGTGGAACCAAACAACGCCAGGGACGATGGTACATCCAGCTTGGAGGTGTCACCAAGGGTAGGTCAGCCTACACTCTGCATCAAAACAGCTTCCACAAAGAAGAAAAGATGGGTCATTGTCATAGGAGACTCTCTCCTGAGGGGAACAGAAGGCCCGATATGCACACTGGAGCCACTTCTTAGGGAAGTCTGCCGCCTCCCGGGGGCCCGGGTTAAAGATGTGAAGAGAAAGCTTCCTACCCTGATACAGCCCTCAGACTACTACCCATTATTGGTTTTTCAGGTAGGCAGTGAGGAAGTTACAGCTAGAAGTCCAAGGGCAACCAAGAGAGACTTCAGGGCCTTGGGCCGACTGGTTAAGGGATCAGGAGCACAAGCAGTGTTCTCCTCTGCCCTTCCAGTTGCAGGGAATGATGAGGGAAGACACAGGAAGAGCCAGCAGATCAATACCTGGCTCCGAGCCTGGTGTCTCTGGCAAGATTTCAGTTTTTTTGATCATGGGTTGGTTTACACAACTCCAGGCCTGCTGATGACAGACAGGGTACACCTGTCTCAAAGGGGGAAAAGGATCCTAGCACAGGAGTTAGCAGGGCTCAGAGCTTTAGACTAGATTGGAAGGGGGAAAGGGGTAAAACCAGGCTTGCTAGAGATAAGCCTGGGGGCGATACACCAATATTTGAGGGACGGTGTGCTAGCGAGGTCCTTTGGTCTGTCATCTCAGTGGAGGTAGGGGATGGAGAGCCATGCAGCAGAAAACACGCAAGGGCTATGGATGTGTTAGAAACCACAGAAGTGCATCAGAATGTTCACGTAGGAACTAGGGCTTCTCTCCCCCAAAAGGAGACAGGAGCAATGGCTCAACTTAAGCACATCTACGCCAATGCATGCAGCATGGGCACCAAACAGGAGGAGCTGGAAGCCATTGTGCAGCAGGAAAACTATGATATAGTCACCATCACGGAAACATGGTAGAATGACTCGCACAACTGGAGTGCTGCAATGGACAGCTCTAAACTCTTCAGAAGGCACAGGCAAGGAAGGAGAGGTGATGGGGGTAGTCTTGTACGTTAGGGACTGTTTTGGTTGTCTAGAGCTTAATGATGGTGACCATAGGGTTGAGTGTTTATGGGTAAGAATCAGGGGGAAGGTCAACAAGGCAGATATCATGGTGGGAGTCTGTTAGAGACCACCCAAGCAGGATGAAAAGGTGGACAAAGTATTCTATAAGCAGCTGGGAGAAGTCTCCACAATCGCTAGCCCTTGTTCTCATGAGGGACTTCATCTTACCAGATGCCTGCTGGAAATAAATACAGAGAGAGGAAACAGCCTAGGAGTTTCCTGGAGTGTGTGGAAGATAACTTCCTGACACAGCTGGTGAGGGAGCCAACGAAGGAAGGTGCCCTGCTGGATCTGTTTGCAAACAGAGAAGGCCTGGTGGGTGATGTGACAGTTGGAGGCAGTCTAGGGCATAGCGATCAAGAAATGATAGTTTTTGATTCTTGGAGAAGGAGTAGGGTCAGCAGAACTGCTACCTTGGATTTCTGGAGGGCAGCCTCTGGCCTGTTTAGGATCCTGGTTGACAGAGTCCCTTGGGAGGCAGTCCTGAAGGGCAAAGGAGTCCAGGAAGGCTGGACATTCTTCAAGAAGGAGACCTTAAAGGAGCAGGAGCAAGCCATCCCCAAGTGCCAAAAGACAGCAGGGGATAAGATGGGTCTGGCTGAATAGGGAGCTTTGGCTGGAACTCAGGAATAGGTGACCCACTTAGTGGATTAGGGAAAGTCTGTGGCTGTTGTCTACTTAGACTTTAGTAAAGCCTTTGACACTGTTTCCCACAGCATTCTCCTGGAGAAACTAGCGGCTCATGGCTTGGATGGGCATACTCTTCACTGGGTAAAAAACTGACTGGATGGCTGGGCCCAAAGAGTTGGGGTGAATGGATTTAAATCTAGTTGGAAGCCAGTCACAAGCGGTGTTCCCCAGGGCTCAGTACTGGGGCCAGTTCTGTTTAACATCTTTATCAATAATCTGGATGAGGGGATCGAGTGCACCCTCAGTAAGTTTGCCGACGACACCAAGTTAGGAAGAAGTGTTGACCTGCTGGAGGGTAGGAAGGCCCTACAGGGGGATCTGGACAGACTGGATCAATGGGCTGAGGCCAACTGTATGATGTTCAACAAGGCCCAGTGCCGGGTCCTGCACTTGGTAAGCCAACAACCCCATGCAACGCTACAGGCTTGGGGAAGAGTGGCTGGAGAGCTGCCTGACGGAAAAGGACCTGGGGGTGTTGGTCAACAGCTGGCTAAACATGGGCCAGCAGTGTGCTCAGGTGGCCAAGAAGGCCAATGGCATCCTGGCTTGTATCAGGAATAGTGTGGCCAGCAGGACCAGGGAAGTGATCGTCCCCCTGTACTTGGCACTGGTGAGGCTGCACCTCAAATGCTGTGTTCAGTTTTGGGCCCCTGACTCCAAGAAGGACATTGAGGTACTGGAGCGTGTCCAAAGAAAGGCAACAAAGCTGGTGAAGGGTCTGGAGCACAAGTCCTATAAGGAGTGGCTGAGGGAGCTGGGGTTGTTTAGCCTGGAGAAGAGGAGGCTGAGAGGAGACCTTATTGCTCTCTGCAACTACCTGAAAGGAGGTTGTAGTGAGGTGAGTGTCAGTCTCTTCTCCCAGGTAACTCCCACTCCTCCCCCAGCCTGTAGCGTTGCGTGGGGTTGTTGTGACCGAAGTGCAGGACCCGGCACTGAGCCTTGTTGAATCTCATGCAGTTGGCCCCGGCCCAATGATCCAGCCTCTCCAGGTCCCTCTGCAGGGCCTTCCTACTCTCCAGCAGATCGACACTTCCACCCAGCTTGGTGTCATCTGCAAACTTACTGAGGGTGCACTGGATCCCCTCATCCAGATCATCAAGGAAGATGGTGAACAGGACCGGCCCCAGTACTGAGCCCTGGGGAACACCACTCGTGACCGGCCGCCAACTGGATTTGACTCCATTCACCATCACTCTCTGGGCTCGGCCGTCCAGCCAGTTTTTAACCCAGCGTAGAGTGCACCCATCCAAGCTGTGAGCAGCCAGCTTCTCCAGGAGAATGCTGTGGGAGGCAGTGTCAAAGGCCTTACTAAAGTTCAAGTAGACAACATCCACAGCCTTCCCCTCATACACTAAGCGGGTCACCTTGTCATAGAAGGAGATCCAAGTAAGAAAGGCACTCAGACTTTGTAAGGTATTTTTTAAAACGCTTTGCATGACAGCTAACATTGTAAGGAAAGAATCTTATAGAGGATCTTATGTTCCTTTAGATGGTGGGTACCCAGGTTGTGTAGCACCGAATGGGCCTCCAACCCAAATGCAGCACACTATGCAGACCCCATCCATAGCAGGGAGTCTCTTGTTTTGGTCATTCTAGCTATTTTAGGATTTTCTTACAAGGAAACAGCTCTATTTGTCATCTCTACAGTCAAACAGAAGCAATGTTCTCAGGAGAACTTCTTGCTGCCTTGGTCGATACAAGCAAGGCCATGCAGGGGGCATAATAGCCAGTACCGAGTGGGAGCTGCCTGCAGGCTCCTCTGTAACAACAAGCTGCTGAGCTTCGCCTGCGGCCAAGGGATCTGTGCAGCAGAGCCCAGGTGTGAAGGCTACTGTGTACGTGCAGCCCAGCGCAGCCCAGCCCAGCCCAGCACTGACTGCTCCAGGTACAGTGTTCTGGTCAGGATGACCACTCGGGTTTCCCTGAGAGGAGTCTGCGCTCCACCCTGGTGCCACAGCTGAGGTGGTGCAGCCAACATGTGCATGGGCAGGAGGAGCTGGAGCCCAGCCAGGAGGAGCTGGAGCTCCATGTCTTGTCACAAAAGACTTGGCTGTCGTGACCAGGAAATAGTGGGGTCCCAGGTGCCAAAGAGGATTCAGGAAGGCCAGCAGTGGAGCACAGATGGGTGGACCCCCGAGAAGAAGATGTTGACGTACTTTGGAGGCTGATACAGGTGGTGCCATGGGAAGCAGCTCTGAAGGCTGAAGGAGCTCAGGAAATCTGACAGGCCTTACAGGACAGCCTCCAGCAAGGACAAAACTGATCTCTTTGAATAGCCATGAAGAGAAACATTCATCTCAGGAGGCTGCTGCTATAAACTGAGCAAAAAGGCAGCCCCCAAGAGGTGGAAGCAGGGGAAGCTGCAAAGGAGGACTTGAGAGACCTTGCCCCAGAACGAAGGGAGGATGCCAAAGCCAAAGCTCCCATAGGCTTGAGAGTTGCAGGGAAAATGAACATCAAAATGAACATCAAGATGAGCTGATAGAGGCTTAGAAGGTCATACAGAATGTGTCACACTCTGCCTGGAGGCCTGGAACAAGTGGGCACAGCAGAGGTTTGCATCTTGAATGCATGCCTCAGCCTAGCAGATGGGGATTCCCCCTGATGGGGGTGGCTGTGCCAGTCCATCCCCATGGGTCTCAATGGTGCAGACTCTGCTTGAAGACATTCCTATAACCCAATCACGTTGGGATTCATGCAGAACTGGCTATTCAAAATCAAGCATTTGATTCACTTTGCCTCTTTGCTTTGACATCTTTTCACTTTGACTACACTCCTGAAATCTCTCTAGGAAGCCACATAAGAATTGACGACTAAAGGAAAGTTATGCCCACAATAGGCTCCGTAGGGTGTTTTCTGTGGCAATGAGCCCTCTGGTGCCGAGTTCCTGAACTGCAGCTCCTGAAAGACTCAGCAAGCCTCCAGAGAGGAAGCACAGCTGAAGGTTTCAGAGGGTGTTAGCAGGCCCTGGTGAAGGCCATCACTGAAGAGACCATGCAGGGAATGAGCAGACAAGGTTCCTGTCCCTGGGGGATGGTGAAGCAGGGAGTCGGAAGCACTTGGGACAGGAGGACATTTCAATGTGAGATGTTTTCACACTGTGAAAGCCCTTGATGTGCTTCACCAAGCAGGATGGCCAAGCCCTGATACCCATCCCCTGCAGAGGGGGATCCTTTCCCTCCTATGATGCTCTGGGCTCTGCCTGGGGGCATTGTGATGTGGGAGTGTGTGACGGCAGGCGCAGGTCAGTGGTAGGACACCTGCCAGGCTCTGTGGAGGGTGGGTGAGGAGGAGGCAACGAGGCGCTGGAGCTGTAACGACCTCATGTCCTCTCATGGGTCTCAGTGGAAGAGACAGAAGCCATAGCTGAGTGGACAAGGGTCCCAGTTCTGTTGGGGTTTCAAAGCCCCACCAAGGCCCTTGGCCATCCCCACCACAGCTACACTGACCTGTGCCTGTGCCTGCTTCCTTGCTTCCAGCACCAAGCTCTGTGTCTCTGAGCATTTGCCAATGCCTCTGAGTTCCCCACAACCCATCCAATTTCTTCCAAAGCCTTGCTAGTGCTGCATTCTCACCCAAGAGTTCCAAGCCCCAGGCATGCTAGAATCCTCTGTTTAGCTCCCCATCCCAGCACTCAACTGCACATCCTTCTGCTGCCTCCAAATCAAGACTCAACCTATTTCACTTCAGCATGACAGCCCCCGACATGTCAAGTCTTCTTCCTGCCTTCAATGCACTCACTGCTGCACCTGCACTGCTCCCTCCCTGCATGCCCATGTGTCTCACCAAGCCTTCCTCTTCCCCTGCAGTGGTGGGACCTCACCCCAGGAGGGCTGTGCATCCTCCAGGCTCAGGGAGGTTTCCTGACACCCACCCAAGTGTGAGGAGTGAAGGAGGGGAGGAGAGCCAGGTCAGCTCATGGGGCATGACTGAGCACAGACACCCCAAGCAGTGGGCGTTCCCCATCTGTCAGGCTGAACCATGTACTTAAGGTAAAAAAAAATCCGTATGTGGTCAGTGCAGTTTGGGGACACCTGTGAAGCAGCCCTGAACCTGATGTGAATGACTTCTGGGGTCAGGGAGAACCTGAGCGCTCTCCCTAGTTTGCAGACATGAGGGGGAAGGAAGGACAGCATCATTCTGGCTGGAAGGTACCTCGGGAGGTGTCTGGACCAACCTCCTGCTCAAGGCAGGGTCAGACAGAGTACTCAGGGCTTTATCCAAACACATCTTGATCCCATTCCAGGACAGAGCCAGTGCACACTCCCTGGGAAACAGCTTCCACCGCTTGACTATCCTTATGCTGGAATAATTTCTCCCTCTATCTAGCCTGACCTTCTCTTCTTTCAGCCCATTGCCTCTTGTCCTTGTGTCATGAACATGAGCCTGACTCCGTGTAAGAGACTGAATTGTTAAGAACAATTGTCTCAAAGCTTGCTTGTGTGTTTGTCTGATAAGACCGGACAGTAGACCACTCTTTTGTCTGACAAGACCCGAGGGCAGACCACTCTTTGGCTTATCAAGTACCACCACCTGGCAAGGAAACCTGCAAACTTGCTGAAGTAGCAGGCCATTCTTTGGCTTATCAGGCACCACCAAGAATAGGACACCAACTGGTATCTGGTCAGGCTGCTTGCCCCACCAGTAGCTGTGCATGTGTTGGGTACGTGATGTTGCCCTGGGTAACCAAACGGAAACGAGAGGGCAAACTCCCTCTCCAACACCAGATAAAAGACGGCACAACGAAACCTGAGTGTGGCCATCCACCACCGAAAAACTGAAGACAGGACCAACGGGATGCCGCTGGATCCATGGTGGTGACTATCCTTTGCTTCTCTCTCTCTGGATTCTTGCTTAATTTCCTCCTAATATTTCCTGCCTTTCCTATCGCTTTACTCTTATATATTTACCCAATAAAATGTCTGATTGGTGGCACATGACCTCGTTTGTGTCTTAATTTCTCCCTTGGGATCTTTACAAACCTTCCCCGAGCCTGACAATCAGGCTGGGACTTAACACTCCGTCTTCCTGGGAACCCTGCAATGCTGCTGCATGTTTCCTACAAGATCTTCTCTACTCCTGTCTGAACAAGCCCAGCTCTCTAAGCCTCTTCTCACAGTACAAGTTCTCCTACCCTGCTGACCTTGGTGGCCCTCCACTGAACTGGCTCCACTATGTCGAGGTTTCTCTGGCATTGTGGGATGTCAAAACCTAGGAAAATATTCTGGCTATGGTGTCTAAACTGCTCAGCAGACTGGCTGTGCTCCAGCTCCTACAGCCCAGGATGCTGTTGGCCTTCTTTCCTGATTGCTCCTCTTTTGCCTAATGGAACCCAAGGACCATCAAAGCCTTTCCACAGAGCTGCTGCCCACCTGGGCAGTCCCTGGTCTGTGTTGTGTCATGGGCTTAGTCGACCTCAAGGGCACAACTTATTGGCTATCCTGAGGTTCCTGTTGGCCCATTACTCCAGCTTGTCTTTGTCCTTTGGGATGGCCACCCTGCCCTCCACTGTAGTGTCTGCTCTCCTCAATGTTATGCAAAAGCACTCTCTCATCTCCTCTGGGTCATTAAAAACATATTAAACAGGGCAGGTGGCAGCACAGACCCCTGCAGGACCCTACTAGCTAGGTGCCTCCAGGCAGAGTACCACACAGTGACCACGTCCCTCTGAACTCGACCATCCATCTGGTTATTTACACACCAATTTTTTCAAACAGGCAGACCATAATATACTAACGTGGGCACAAGAATATTGGAGCAAGTGGGTGATGTTGAAAAGTTCACTGACTTCCAGGTCAAAAGACAACCACTGGTCTCCCCGCATCCAGCAATCCTATCCTTTCAGCACAGAAAGCAAAGTGGATGGTGAGAGACAAGCTCCCCTGGGTAAATCTAATCCCCTTCTCGTCCAGAAGCCCAGAAATGGGATCCGAGTGGACACATTCTGGGGCACAGCCTTTCACTCCTCTGTGCATCCTTTGGGCATTTTGAAAGGTGCCTGCAACGTTTGTGTTTTCCCCATTGTCAGGGCGTTCCCACAGACTCCCTGACCTTTGAAAGATGCTGGAGAGTGGCCTGGCTGTGACAGTGGCCTGCTCACTCAGCTCCCTGGGATGCTGCCCCTCCTGTCCCATAGGCTGGGAAGGATGGAGTTTGCTCAAGTGATCCCTGACTTGATCCCCATCCACTGCTGGTTGATCTCCTCCAGAGTCCTGCCCTGAGTCACAGAGGCCTGGGAGACCTTGCTGGGGAAGACTGAAGCAAAGAGCACACCGAGAATCTCACATCTATCTACACCTGTTCTTCCTAAATTCAGCAGTGGCCACACAGGATCTTTGTTTTCCCTTTAACTGTTCCTGAAGAGGTAACACTCCTTATGGTGCCCTTCAACTGCCTTTCAAGTTTAGACTCAGTTTCCATCTGGACCCTTGCGGAGCCTGGAGGATGCTGTCCTTGAAGAGCAGCTGTCCTGAGCTCTGCCACCATGTCACAGCTCTGTCTGCTCAGGAACAGCTCCAGCTCCTCCTGCCTGTGCCCCTGGCTGAGGGCACTGCTGCACATTTGGGCTGAAGCACTGCAGCTGTGCAACCACGCCAGCTCTGATTTGTCATAAGGAATCCTGGTGCCAAGTGTCCAAGACACTTTGAAAAGGCTTTTTGTCAGTGCAGAGACAAGGCATGGAAAAAAGAGAGCTGCATGTCTTTCTAGCCCCAGGTCTAAAGACCCAGAATGAAATACCTATTTCACTCAACTGAAGATATCCCCCTGGCTTGAAGAAATTAGATCTTTCCTTGTCACCTTCCTGGGTGTCCTGTCTAATGATGGGACAAAAAAAGGGGATTCTCATGCCAAAATCTTTTCCTGATAGGAGAAATGACACTGCGGGAAATAAGTGTCTCTCCGCAGCTGAGGGAGGGAACATCAGAGATGAGTTCAGCCTGTTTCACAGCAGGTTCCCCTGGAGCCGCAGGGACACCTGGAGGGAGCCCAGAGGGGCAGAGAAAGTGCTGCCTTGGGCTGGGCCTCTGCTGCTGAGCTGGGCTGGGCTCCTGGGATGGAGGGAGCTGCTGGCAAGTGGGCAGCCCTGCAGAGAGACAGCTCTGCCCAGGAGCAGCTCCTCTGCAAAGGGCAGCAGGGCTGAGGGCACTGCCTGCAGGCAGCGAGGGGAGATCTGCAAGGCTCAGAGAGCTAAAGGGCAGTTGGGAGTGGGAGGATGCTGAGAGCTCACTGGAGGAGAATTATTCACAGCCCTTGACGCAGTAAGTCTCTGGCAGCGGGGCAATGCACATGAGTGTCTTGGAGGGGTCTCCTAGACATGGCACATCATGCTGCAGATCGGAATTGGCAGGGTGGTTCTCAGGGTTTCTTTACTGTGGAGAAGGACATGCTCTCTCCTGCCACACTGCCAGAGGACAGGACATCATGGCTGCCTTCTCCAAAGGATTGCTGCAAGAGTGTGCATCCAAGGTTGGCCAGGGCTGTCCTTCAGAGCAGGGTCCCTGCACCACAAGGGGCTGTGTGCTGGGGCAGGGACTCTGCCACCTGCCAGTGTCAGCACTCAGCCCACCCAAGGAGACCCCCACAGCTCTATGAGAAGAAGCTGTGGGTGGAAGGAGGGACCACTGGCAGGGCAGTGTAGGATCCTTATGATGTTGAGAGGGTGCTACATGGGACATTGCAGCTCACAGATTGAGCTCATGCCCAAGTCATTTCCGAGGGGACTTTTCATGAGTCCATTCAGGGCAGGGCTCTCCTGCTTCAGTCTGTGCTTTCCTCAATTTGTGCTTCCACTTTTCTCTGGTTCAGCTTGGTGGGAATGGAAACACAGTTGTGTGCGTTAGAGAAAGGGCTGAGACAGCTAAACCATCACACTGAGGTTTACTGGGAACTTCAGCAAGTGCCTTCACCCTCACAAGCCCACAGATAACACCAGCATCACCTTTCCAGGTTCATCAGGGTTTGCGTGACCTGTTCTTTAGCACCTGCACACACAGAGCAGCTGCAGGGTGTGCTGTGCCCTGAGGGTGCCTGCCCTGCACTGTCACTGTCCGGGAGGTGGTGTGCAGTGCTGGGTAAGCGAAAGGCTTTCCTGAGTGCCCCCTGTCTCTCTCCTTGCCTCCCTCAGCTGCTCTTGGTCTTGATGTCAGGCTCTCTGGGAATGGGAGTTTCAGCTGCAGAGTCAGGCACTGATCTTGGGGGTCCTCCCATTTGGGTGTGTTTATGGCAATGAGGTGTCCCAGCTTTCCTCTAACCTGTGACGCTCTGGGCAATGCAGTCTGTGAGGCTCTAGAATGAGCTGACCCTCCCTTAACCAGATGCCATCATTAGCACAGCTGGCTACCTCCTTGGGGTGTCCTTCCAAGCTGTGAGCTGCCTTCCAGGATGCAAACCTGCCCTATAGCACTTTAAGTTATCTGAAGGCACCATGGAGAATTGCAGAGATGCTACAAGAGAGAAAATGCTGATGAGTTTCTGAAATGAGCCATGTGTGCCTTAGGCTAAAACTGGGGTGCTGAGACCTTGAGAAAGGGTGAGACATTTAGTGGTCTGCAGTGGATCCGTCAGCTCCCAGCAGTGTCTGGTGGTTTTTCAGGGTAAAGTGGGAGTGTGATCGCCCTCCATCTCAGTTAGATGCAAGCACAAGGCAGCTGGGAACTAGATGGAGAAACAGACCGGCTCCCCTCCCTCTGCACTAAGCCACAGGCACTCTTGCCTCGCAGGACTCCCTCTGCCCTGAGAGCAGTAGAAATGCTGAGGCTTTCTGACATCCAAACACACTCCCCATTGGAGATGGAGGGAAGCTGTAAAACTAACCTCTCCAACTGCCTTCTGCCATCGCCGTTCCTTAGCACTGGGAGTGCAGATGCTGACAGGCCCTTCTGCACTAGGAACGGTTTCATCTGACAAAGTCAAACACCAACACTGGACCCTGCACCGACCGTTCTCATGAACTGTTTCCTGCAGAGCAGGGCTGACCCCTCGGCAGCCAGCGGGCAGAGGCCCTGCTCCTCATGGCACACTCAGCCAGCGCCAACCTGAGCTCCAGGCACGGAGCTGAAGGAAGGTCTCCTTGAAAAGGAAAAGGGTGGGTGCGTGTGTCAGGGAGAGGGTCCAGGGGAAATGGACTTGATTTTGATCAGAGAAGTTCATCCTAACTTGTCTCTGCCTTTTCCTCCTTGGACAGTGCCCCATGTCCAGAGGTAACAAATGTCCAACACCAGCTCCATCACCCAGTTCCTTCTCCTGGCATTTGCAGGCACACGGGAGCTGCAGCTCTTGCACTTCTGGCTCTTCCTGGGCATCTACCTGGCTGCCCTCCTGGGCAACGGCCTCATCATCACCGCTGTAGCCTGCGACGACCATCTCCACACCCCCATGTACTTCTTCCTCCTCAACCTCTCCCTCCTTGACCTGGGCTGCATCTCTACCACTGTCCCCAAAGCCATGGCCAATTCCCTCTGGGACATCAGGGCCATCTCCTACACAGGATGTGCTGTCCAAGTCTTTCTGTTTGTCTTTTTTATTTCAGCAGAATATTGTCTACTCACCATCATGGCCTATGACCGCTACATGGCCATTTGCAAACCCCTGCACTACGGGGCCCTCCTGGGCAGCAGAGCTTGTGTCCACATGGCAGCAGCTGCTGGGGGCACTGGGTTTATTAGTTCTGTGCTGCACACTGTGAAAACATTTTCCCTACCCCTCTGCCATGGCAATGCTGTGGACCAGTTCTTCTGTGAAATCCCCCACATCCTCAAGCTCTCCTGCTCACACTCCTACCTCAGGGAGGTTGGGCTTCTTGTGGTTAGGGTCTTTGTGAACTGTGGGTGTTTTGTTTTCATACTGGTGTCCTATGTGGAGATCTTCAGGGCTGTGCTGAGGATCCCTTCTGAACAGGGACGCCACAAAGCCTTTTCCACGTGCCTCCCTCACCTGGCCGTGGTCTGTCTGTTTATTAGCACGAGCATGTTTGCCTACCTGAAGCCTCCCTCCATCTCCTCCCCATCACAGGACTTTTTGGTGGCAGTTCTGTACTCGGTGGTGTCTCAAGCTGTGAACCCCCTCATCTACAGCATGAGGAACCAGGAGCTCAAAGATGCAGTGTGGAAAATGATGACTGGATGTTTTTCTGAAGCAATAAACTGTCCATTTTCTTATGCATACCACTTATAACGTATCTCATTACAGCTCAGCCTTTCTTCTGGAAGTTTGGTGGTTGTGGTATTTTTTTTTTTTTATTCAGTTTTATTTGTGATAATGTTGTGCACAAAGAAATGTCAGTTTTCATACTAATAGTGTCTAATTCACTATCTACCTTTCTAGTGTTAGCCAGAGCCTTGAAATGAGAACCATGTTCTCTGTGCATTTAAAAAATAAAGGACCCTGCAGCGACTTGTTTGTCTGAGACTTTCCTTTTTCTGAGACTTTCTCTGGAGCTGCACGGCAGTGCCTGTGTGCAGAGGTGGAGGGGGAAAGAGTCTCAGCACAGCAGCACGGCCAGGCAGCACCAGCGCTTGGTCTTTCCAGAGCTGCTCTCTTAAATTCCACACTCTCTTTCTGAGCTCCTCTCTTGGTGTAAGGAAGGATTGCTCTGGCAGCTGGGTCAGAGTCCTTTTGTGTGGCAGTCCTGTCACTGCAGGCAGGGACAGGCCATGGGCACTTCTGTGACAGAGCTGACCTCCAGAACAGAGTTTCCATCATACAAGGGGTTCTCCTGATGGCAGTGCCTGAAATCATAGGTCTTCTACTTTTTTCGCTCAAGAACAAGCCCAAGAAAGTGCCCTCAAGAGGAAAACACAGCTAAACTGTTTGAGTATTCAGTGTGGGAGCATGTGGCAGTGTCCTTGCACAGCCAGGCCTCCTGGGGGAGATAGGAAGGACCAGCAGAGCAGGCTCTGGGCTGAGCCCATGGTCACTGGACACCCCAGGGAAGCTGCCCCAAGGCAACCGTCACAGAGCAGCCCATGACAATCACCCTTTCCAGCACTGGACTGTCACCCCACCTCGTACAGGTTGTTTATCCCTCCGCATTTGGCACACCAAATGACTAGGTCAGAAGTCCATGTTTGTGTTGTACAGAGGTGAGATCACGGAGGAGATATTCCTGGAAGACATGTCAAAGCGTATTGAAGAGAGGGAGGTGATTAGAGAAAGCCAACACGGCTTCACAAAGGCCAACTTGTGCCTGACTACTCTAGTGGCCTTCTGCCATGGAGTTACTGCATTAATGGACAAGGGAAGAGCTACAGACATCACCTGTCTAGCCTTCTGTAAGTCCTCTGAAATGAACATAGCAGACATTTTAGAGGGATTGCCCATAGACCAAGGGACTGATCTCTGTGTGTTTATATCAAAAGAAAGGAAAAATGGTGGTGATTAATTGGAATGTATTGGAAAGTGTGGGACCTGGGCATGAGGTATATGGTACAGAATGAGGGGTGGATACTGTCCTTGGTTCGTCTGGGATACAGGTAATTTTATTTGGTTTTCTGTGGTATCTGGTATCGTGCTGTGTTTTGGATTTAGCATGAGAATAATGTTAAGAACACACTGATGTTTTAGTTGTTGCTAAGTAGTGCTTACACTAGTCAAGGGCTTTTTAACTTCTCATGCTCTGCCAGCGAGAAGCTGGGAGGGGACACAGCCAGGACAGCTGACCCAAACTGGTCAAGGGGATATTCCATACCATATGACATCATGCTCAGTATATAAACTGGGGGGAGCTGGCCAGGGAGGGAACCGTT
This sequence comes from Platalea leucorodia, assembly GCF_965183815.1. NCBI lineage: Eukaryota > Metazoa > Chordata > Aves > Pelecaniformes > Threskiornithidae > Platalea > Platalea leucorodia. The sequence goes on along the minus strand of NW_028121373.1, from coordinate 168,411 downwards.
GCTCGGGAACTGGACGAGCATCAGTCAGTGGGTGGTGAACAATTGCATTATGCATCACCTTTTTTTTATATTCTTATATCATTATTATTATTATTGTTATGATGATGATGATGATGATGACAATTTTCTCTTCCTTTTCTGTCTTATTTAACTGTCTTTATCTCAAGCCATGAATTTTACTTTTTTTTTTTCCCCCTCTATTCTCTCCCCCATCCCACTGGAGAGGGTGGGGAGTGAGCCAACACCTGTGTGGTGTTTAGCTGCCTGCTGGGTTAAACCACAACAGTGTCTTTGGAGGGGATTTCTTTTTTTTTTTGAAAGGAAGGTGTTTTCCAGAACTGGGAATGGACGTAGGACACAAATGTCTTCAGCTACAGGGACACAGACACCTGGTGCCAGCAGAGATGCCCTGGGAACATCTGCCCAGCCTCCACCTGCAGCCTGCAAGGTGCTCTGGTCTCCCCGAGGTCCTCTGGGATAGATGCCAATCCCAGGCCAGCACCTCAGCTACACTGAGACCCCTGAAAGTGGCACTGCCTTTTTGTGGTCCGACAACTGATGTCTGCCTGGAAAGGTGCACAATGCTTTTTTTTTTTTTATAATTAAAAAAAAAAAAATATACAAGCACATTTGCATCAGCTGAATCACTGGAGTACTTTCAAGAAACAACAATGTTTTCCCACCATGACAGAATAGGAATTTCCTGGAAGTGTACTAATGGCAGGAGAAGAAATATTGATCTTCGCCTGGACTTGTCTTACCACTACTCTGTCTAGTATCTCATCTCCCTCGTCATTCAGGTGTTTCCACCTCTCCTGAGTAAGTGGCCATGCCTAAGGACATCTTCTCAGCAGACTCTCTGGATGTATGCCCTTCCCATTGTTGTCAGGTTTCCTCCTCCGCTTGCTCTTGGATCATTCAGATGCCTCTCAACTTTTTGGTTTCTGCTTTGAGCTTTAGGGAGTTAGAGACTTGCCCCGTTTTTCAGGAGTCTAATTAACTCTTTAGTCAACACCTTAATCGTGTATTTATATCTATCCTTTCTTATCTGTCTAAAAGTGTTCTTGTACAGAAATCCCTTGTGAAAGGCGGACCACGTTAGCTGCTGCTTGGACTCAGCAGACAGCTGAGGAGAGAGTTTTCAAGCTGATTAAATGGCATCATGTTTAACTTTTGTTTGTTGGCAATGAAGAGAAACCTTTCAGTGGCTGTGTGCAGCCCAGTTCTCTAAGGAAAGCAGGTGGGAGCTGGTGCAAAGGAGCTGTAACATCCATCTGCAGAGCTCAGTCGAGAAGTCTGGTGTGAAGAAAGGGATGCAAGTCCCAGGTGGCCGATGAGGGAACTGGTGGGCTTGGGGAGGTGAGGAGCAAGGTCGTCCAGACAGACCTCAAGGGACTACTTTTCCTTCCCTTCCAGACCTCCTGACGAGTCATCTTAGATCAATATCCACTGGAGCATGCTGCTTCTTCAGTAGACTGAAAAATCAGACAAAATACCCTTAAGAAGCAAAACTGATTTTTTTACTGAACTTTTCCTCTTTGCCTACCCCACTGAAACAGCTCCAATTAGCTGTACAAGACATGAAGTCTTGAAAAAAAGTGCAGGAACAGCAAGGCACAGTAGGCTTTCTGCATTGTAATGAGCCCCAGGGTGCATTTGGTGCTGAGTCCTTGAGCCTGAGATACTGAGGGGAGATTTGCACAAACCTTTCCAGAAGTCAAAGTCAGAAGCAAAACCCAAAGTACCCTGAAGCATTAAGGGGTCCCTCTGAGGGCCATTACTGACAAGGCCTCCCCATGGACTCGTTAGAGCAGAAAATTGGAGGCAGTGCTGGAAGGCAGGCAAAGGCAGAGTGCAAGTGGCTCTGATGCTTTCTCAAGCCTTGATGTGTTTCTCAAGCCAAACCCCAAGCCCTGACCCTTGATTGTGTCCCTCATGCGTGGCTCAGGGCTCTTCCTGGGGCACTGGGATGTGGGCTGTGCAGTGCCAAGTAAAGGACAACGGTATCACACTGCCTGGCCTCTCTGCCAGGGTGCAAGGAGGCAAGGAGGCTCCGGTGGCATGAGGACAATGTGTCTCCTCACAGGCCTTGGTGTCAGAGGCATCAGCCATAGCCCAGGGGACCAAGGCCTCCATTCTGTCAGGGACTTCTCAGCACCCTTGGCCATCTCTACCGCAGGCTGTCCTAGGCTGTCCCACGCCTATGGCTGTTTCTCTTCAGGCTGTAGACACCCAACCCGCTTCCCCCCTGCAGCATCTTCCTCCCTGTACTGATGTCTCTCTGTCCTCACTGGTGACTCTTCTTTGAAACAGACTCATTTCCTGATCCAGACTCCCTCTGGGTGACCTCTTGCACTACAGCACTGCCCTTGGAGTGACATTGCTTTCTTCCTCATGTCCAGTCTGGACCTCCCAAACTGCAGGTTTTGCTAGTTTTCCTTTTTCATGGTCTTTCCCAGGTGCCACCACCTCTGAAAGCAACTTTCAAGCTGTCGTGACCTACATGATCCCACACTCCCCAGATCTTCCGATTCACTAGGCCTAAGAAGCCCAGGTCTCTCAGTCTCTCTACACATGGCCCCTAACCCCAACTTGGCAGACCTCTGGATCATCTTCAGTTTCTTGCCATTTCTCCAGAATGGGGAGCCCCACACTGGGACACACTATTCCAGATGTGGCCACACCAGTGCTGAGGCAAGACGGATGACAACTCCCTTTGTCTGATGGCCATGCTCCTCCCAGTGCAGCTCAATATGCACATGGGTATGTTCACGTTTAGCACCATCACTGGCTGCTATGGCACCCCTTGTAATGCCCAGGCCCTTTTCTTTGAGGTTGCTCCTCATCCAGCCCAGTCTGAGCCTGCCTTGATGAGGACATACTAGTGAAATGAAATTGCAAGCCAAGACAGGTATTACCACGGAGGGCATCCCAGAAATACCACATGAGGGTACAAAGCAAGACAAACCATATCTGATGAGAAAAGGGTAACCAGAGGTGGACTATTTGTATGGGAGGGCATGAGCATGATCAAAGGGAAGAACTTGGGAGGGGCAAAAGAGGGAAAAAGAAAATACAAGGTGAAGGCAAGGACATGGTCAGGGCTGTTCAGGGGTACCTGCCAAGCAGCCCTTCACCTGCAACAGGCTGATTGGAGTGGGGCAAGAAAGCTGCACTTGCACTGACCATAGTTATGCCTGACTGACTTCCAGGGTCATGGGGAACCTGAGTGCTTTCCCTCAAATCCTCAAGAGAAAAGCCATGGTGGCTGGAAACACGGAATCGTTCAGGCTGCAAGTGACCTCCGGAGGTTTCCAGTCCACCTCCTGCTGACAGCAGGGTCACCCGTGGGGTCACACCAGGTTGCACAGGACTTCATTCACGTTGGGCTTCAAACCCACCAAAGATGGAGATGGCACCTCCTCTCTGGGAAACCTTGATCATTGGCCCTCATCATCCCATCATGCACAACAGGGAAGAGCCTGACTCTTCCGGATCACCTCCTGGTAGGTGTGGGAAGGCTGTTCCAATGGTCTCCCCAAAGCCTTCTTTTTTTCCACTGAGTCAACAAATCCAGCTTTCTTAATCTAGGAAAATTGCAAAATGACAACACTGTGACAGCGATTAGAGGAGATGTTTCTGTTTACTTTTGGAGAGACCTTAAGGTACAGTTTTAACCCTCATGTCTTCAAAGGATGGCCCCCGTTGAGCAAGAGTCCCTCGCTTGTGCAAATCACCAGATGTTGCCCAGCACGTGGGTCAGTGCACCTGGCACTAGGTATTGAAAAGTTAAGCTGCCGAGCCTGTGCTAAGTACAGTTCCCCATAGGTGCTATAGACCACTATAGGAGGAGATGACACCATCGTCTGTACTGCTCCTTCCTCCCCGCTGTCAAAGGATACCAGGCAATGAATTCATCTTTTTAGACATTACAGTCATAAAAGTCTGTGTTGGAATAAGTTAATCCCCCTGAATTTGCTAGATCAGCTGAAGTATTGGGTGTGGGAGCATTGCGTCAAGGACTGGACATTTACTTCAGCAGACCTGATCTGCAGACAGCTGCCTTCTTACTCAAAACTACATTTCTGACCAATATTCAAGATTTTATACCAAAGTAGAAGAGAGGTAATTTGAGGCAGTTGAACTGGACTTTATTTCAGGCATGTTTTTGTTCTAACCAGGAGGTTAATGGAGATGTGTCACTTGATAGAGAAATAAAGCCATTATTGTTCTTTTGATTGTCTTCCACCTATTTTCTGTCATTTCCTAAAGGCTAAGAGGTTCAACAAAGATCTGCCACCGAAATAATCAGGAAACCAGATTTAGAAGCAAGGAGAAGTTGCATCAGAACTGGCGGAGGGTGAAGCTTGTTGAGAATTGGCTGTGCCATGGAGGGATGAAGCCCTCTGCTTGTTGCTTTCTGTCTCGGTTTCCACACGTAGAAAATGCCATAGTGGTATTCACCAGGGTTTGTAAAGTGCTTGTAGGTCATTTGAAAGGCATTCCTAGGGAAGGCCTTCTTATGGTGATGTATTGCAGGAGAGAACCTGGTGTGATATTCATTTCAGGATTCTTTACACTGCTAAGAAAGAAAGGCCTCATTCCTGCAAATATATCATCATCATGTGTTTGCCCTCCCCACCCCTGTCCCCTTCCAAAATCCACTTACAAAAACTCTTCTCAGGTGGAAAAGTGTTGCCTGAAGGTGATCACCCTTCTCTTCAAGCCTGCCTTGAGGGCATCTTTCATCATCTGGTTCCTCAGGCTGAAAAGAAAGGGACTCATCAAAGGAGTTACCACTGTGTTGAGAAGGGCCACTGCCTTGTTGTAGGACATGTGGTGACCTGAAGGCTGGGCATACATGGATATGCAGCTGCCGTAGCCCAAGATGACAATGGTGAAGTGAGAGGAGCATGTAGAGAATGCCTTGTGCCGTGAGGAAGCTGAGGGCAACCTCAGTATGGTGTTAATGATGTAAAGGTAGGGCACTGCTGTCATGCCCAGTGAGCCAAGTAGGATGATGGATGAGGCCATGAAGGTGATCAGCTCAACAATGTGTGTTTGCACCCAGGACAACTTGATCGAAAGCACGCTGTCGCAGAAGAAGTGGTCAATACGATTGGCATTGCAGAAGGGCATCCTGGCAACCAGGACAGTGGAGACAATGGTGGCCAGGAAGCCTGCAGCCCACGAGCCCAAGAGTAGCTGAAGGCAAAGCTGACCGTTCATGAGCATGGGGTACTGCAGAGGGTGGCATATGGCCACATAGCGGTCATAGGACATGAGAGCCAGAAGGACAAACTCGATGTAGCCCAGAAGGGAGTAGAAGTAGCCCTGAGTTAAGCAGCCTGGGAAGGAAATGGCTTTGCTGCCCATCAGCAAGTTTCCTATGGCTTTGGGTATGATGGATGTAGTGATGAAGATGTCCAAGCAGGAGAGGTTACAGAGGAAAAAGTACATGGGCCTGCAGAGGTCTCTTCCAGGCAGAACGAGGGCAATGATCAGCAAGTTTCCCACTAAGATCACCAGTTCCGAAGCCAGAGGAGGGATTACCATTAGGCGCTGCTGATGGTGGCGGGAGGGGAAGCCCAAGAGAAGGAACTCTGTGACAGGTGTGTGGTTCAAGATTTCTGCATCGGAGCTGCAGTGAGCAAGGGCAGATGGTCAGTGGAGGAAACAATGCTTGAGGAGGTTACAAGAAGATGAGTCAGAGCGAAAGAATGTAGAAGGATGAGAAAAGGTGTTCACGGAGACATTCATGCAAAGGCTGGAAGGAAAACAGAAGAGAGGAGAGAAGAATCAAGCTAGAGCAAGAAGGCCCCATTTTACGCACTAGGAGCAAATGTAGTACGGGGGTTAGAGCAGGGATCCACTATAAACACGATGCAAGTTATTGTATTTGAGCTCTTTACCCAACAGTCCCTTTACAGTCAGCGGGGAAAAAACAGACGTTTCTCAACTGGTTTTATTCTAATCTATTTAAAGGTATCCTTTAGGATGAGCTACAATGCATTCTAGTGCAAGAATAAAACAGCTCAGCCAAGTGCCTTTAACCTTTTGATTAGGACAGAAGCAGAGAGAAGGTGGCATGAAGATGGTGACCAATGAGGAGGCGTGTGGGAAGTAAAGGTAAGAAGGAGAGTGAGAGAAGAGGGAAGTTTTATTCCCTGGGAAAGGCTTGGTTTTCAGGGAAAGTCAGAGCCAAAGAGGGAGAAGACAAACATCCCGTGTTTAAAACTCTTCCATTTTCAGGACTGTCCTTCCATCCACGCTTCAACTTTGTCGGGTAGAACAGAAAGCTTTATAAACAGATTCCTCCTCAGTCACTGACAACTTTCCTGCTGAAAAACAGTTTTGATAAACCTTTCTGGCTGTCGGAGGGAAAAAGAAAAGAAGATTTGAAAAGCAGCAGAGAAGAGGGGAATAAACAAAGGAAAAACCTTTGAAACAAGGAAAAAAAAAGAGCATAACAGGATTGAAAAAGATGGGGGGGTAGGGAGGCGGAGAAGGGAAATTCATTCAGTTGGGGCATAAAAATTACCTTGTAGAGCAAACAAATAAAGAAACTAAATAAACTAATAGGAAATTGAGCCTTCTCTCTCCTGTGGTGTTTGGTTCTTTGTTTCTTTTTCTGTTTTTCTTTTCTTTCCTGTGGAATGAAGCCTGGTTTGGTAAGGAGTTCATCCTTACCAAGTCAAGAATTTATTATCTGAGGGCTTGGAAAGTTTGAATTCTTGGTGCAGCGCTTCTTTCCAAACAGCCTTCCCCTGTGCGGGCCATCTCCTTCCTGTCCTGCTGGTTTTGCTCACAAAACCTACACAAGCCTGAAAACCTCAGACCCATTGGGCTCTGTGCAGCTTAGCTGAGATGGGCCAACAAGCCCACATCAAAGGAAGGGGCAGAGATCCTGACACAGGTCTCGCTTCCCAAGAAATATCACAGGGAAAGGAGGAATGTCAAAGGAGGGTAGCAGGTAAGAAGGCAGGCAGGCCAGGAATTAAAAACAGCCAAATCAATGAAAATCGAGGTGAAATGTGACAAACTACTGACATGAATCTGTGATGTGCTGGGAGCATTAGCGGGGGGAAAGAGAAGCCCAGCAGACTTTGTGTGAAGCACCATCTCCTTTCCTCCCACAACCCCTAAAGAACAGTCTATCAGGGCTCCTTTCAAGGCTCCTGTAAAGCCTTTGTGGGTCAGCTGGGAATGCCATTTGTGCTGAGGCACTTCCTCCAGACCGAAGGAGTCTCCGATTTTTCTTCCCCTTTTGTGGAGAACATTTCTAAGGCCTTCGGTACGTTCCCCGAGGATTCATGGCCTTGGGTGCTAAAGGGTTCCTCAGCAGAGCAGCTCTGAGAGGGTGAGGGGAGATTAATGACAATGATAGCTGGCAGCTCGGTGACCTAATCCCTGCAGAAGTCGAGATCCATTCTGAAAAGTATTCTGTGAGGGAGAAGCACCAAATCTTAAAAGGTGCTGTCAAGAGATGTAAACCCTGAAAGCAGCTTCTGTGGAGTGACTTCCATGCTACCCGCCTTGTCTTTACAATGTTGGACACCTAAAGGATAGGTGGTTTTTAGTGTCAGAGTAATCTCCTTAGTATTCCTGGGGTTTGCCAATGAAGTTCAGGACACAGTTCAACTTATTGCAGAAATGGATTTCTAAAGGTAGAGGAGAGGAGTCGATTCCTCTTCTGCACTTGCAAGGGGAGCCCTGACTGACCAATCGACACCTGGCTTCTTCATTGCAGACCTCTGGGAGATTTGCAGAGATCATTCATTGCTGTCTAGGGGCCACCTGACTGTCTCCTTCCAGTCCAGAAGGAAGCCGATGTCCTGAGGGTTTGGTGCTAAAACTGGAAACACTGTGAAGGCCTCTCTGCCCATCTTAGTGCATCTGAAATAGGACAGGGTATCTCTCTTTGGGTGGAATTGTTCCTCTCAAGCTGAGAGAGAGGAATCTCATTCTTCAGGGCTTTGGGAGTCTCCTCCCTGATGACATGGAAGAAGACTTTCCTTCTCCCTGAGTAGACAGGCTCTTAGTCCCCCTTTCTCCACAGGGCTCATGAAAATAGGACCTCCTTTGCACTCCATGTCGGCAGGCCAGCCCCATCCTCTGGCACTCTCTGGCAGAGCACAAACCTCTGCCCATGGACTTCTTCCTGATCTCCCGACTTCACAGTGGACTGGCTGACCCTGCACTTGTCTAAGCTGGGCCCCAGATCACTTCTCCTTTCAACCCCTTTCTTCCTTTCCCAGTGCAGGCAGGGGGTGTAGAGCAGGGGCTGATAGAACCCACTGCTCCCTCCATTTCCTCACAAGTCTTCCAGGAAAGATGGACCCATGCCTTTGCACTTCCAGCCAACGTGCCACTTTGTGACAAGCTGGCGCACAGAGATGTTTAGCCAGTCTTCCCACACCTCGAGACCCATTTTGACCACAGCACTTTGTTTGCAAAAGGTTGGCAGTCGGGGGAAGTGAAGAATGCGGAGAGTGTGATGTGAGTAATTGTCCATATTACACACATCCACTTGGACTGGAAGAGTGAAACCATGTGCACCACCGAGGGTGATGGTTAACTCACAAGCAGGGTGGCTCCTCTTCTGTGTGAGGCCAGATTGCAGGGACGAGGGGCCCATGAGCGTCCATCACTCAAGACCCAAATGCAGGATGCGAGACTTAGCCCTGTTGGACCTCATACAGTTGGCCCCGGCCCATCGATCCAGCCTGTCCAGATCCCTCTGTAGGGCCTTCCTACCCTCCAGCAGATCAACACTTCCACCCAACTTGGTGTCATCTGCAAACTGACTGAGGGTGCACTCGATCCCCTCATCCAGATCATTGATAAAGATAATAAACAGAAATGGCCCAAGTACTGAGCCCTGGGGAACACCACTTGTGACCAGCCGCAAACTGGATTGAACTCCATCCACCACCACTCTTTGGGCCTGGTCATCCAGACTGTTTTTTACCCAGCAGAGAGTAAGCGTGTCCAAGCCATGAGCAGCCAGTTTCTCCAGGAGAATGCTGTGGGAAAGAAAATCAAATGGTGTCAAACACGCAGTTGTGCTGGAGAGCCCTGGCATCTCGCATAGCACTACAGGCCTGTATTTGGCCGTTGAGTAGCTGCCCTGAATTAGGTTAGGCAATGTAGGGATGTCCACGGGCGTTGTGCCATTACAGTCCATGGTGATCTAGTGTATGCAGCTGATGGAGAAGATGGCTGATGGCTATGGCAATGGCTACATCTGCCCCCCTGACTACCTCAATAGGCTGCCCTGAACATAAGGAGTAGGGAAAAGTTCAGATGTCCTAAACATGGGCATCTGCTGTTGGCCAAAGGAAGTCCCCTCTAAGCTCAAAGATGATGCCTCCAGATGCTTCCCTCTCTGTGAACCGCTGCATTACAGCTTGCAGTTACCTGCACATATCTTGGACCACCTCTGACACCTCAGATGTCACCAGGTGTTTGAGTCTGAACAGCTCACTCCTTGCCTCCATCCCCAGCAATTACCATGGGAGCTGAGACAAGAGGCTCCCAGGCACCAGGTTCCTATTTTGTGTCCACCTGAACAGAGGCAAGAGGAATCCCACCTCCTGTGGGTTTGTGGCAGCCATAGATGAGAGCTGAGTGCCCTTCCAGCCCCAGGACTACAAACAAAGGATGAGGAGCCTCAATTGGCTCAGCTGAATCCCTTCCCGCAGCAGGGGTAAAGGAGCTCTGTCACTGTCCAGGTTTTCTGTCCCATACCAGAAGTAAGGAACGGTGATTCTCATGCCCAGTTCTCTCTCTGATAGGAGAAATTGCATTGCTGGAAAGAAGTATCTCTCCAGAGGTGGGAGAGGGACCACAAGTTATTGCTTCAGTCTCTTTCACAGCATGTTCCCCTGGAGCCCCAGGGACACCTGGAGGGAGCCCAGAGGGGCAGAGAAAGTGGTGCCTTGGGCTGGGCCTCTGCTGCTGAACTGGGCTGGGCTCCTGGGATGGAGGCAGCTGATGGCAACCAGGCAGTGCTGCCGAGAGACAGCTCTGCCCAGGAGCAGCTCCTCTGCAAAGTGCGGCAGGGCTGAGGGCACTGCCTGCAAGTGCTGAGAGGAGAGGAATGAGGCAGAGAGACTACAAAGGCAGCCTGGAGTGGGAAGATGCTGAGAGCTCACTGCATGGGAGAGATCTTCACATCCCTGTACATAGTAAGTCCCTGGTTGCAGGACAATGTAACTGGTGTTCCTGGAGGGATCTCCAAAAGCTGCTACATCCCACAGCCTATGGGACTTTCAGGATGACTCTCAGAGTTTCTCTAACATAGAGGATGAGGACGTGCTGCAGAGGCGGACTTCCCTGCTGCACCATCAGAAAGAAAAGGCAATACAGCTGCCTTCCTCTGGGGTTTTGAGAATCAGTGCGCACCTGTGGGTGCCCAGGGCTGTTCTTCAGAGCAGGGTCACCATGCCCCAGCAGGCTGTGCACCAGGGCAGGGACTCTGCCGTCTGACCGGGTCAGCACTCAGCCTGCCCAGGGAGCGCCCTTCAAAGCTGCGGGGAGAACCTGTGGGTGGAAGCAGGGCAGGATCCCTCTGCTGTCCAGAGGGTGCAGCGTGGGTCAGGGCTGCTCAGACTTCTACATCACACGGAGGACATTTGCAGAGGGTCATTCTAAAGAGGGATGTCAAGGTAGGGGATTGCCTGAAAGGGAAGAAATCCCTGCTTTGAATTTTTCCACTCTTGGTTGGCTGGGTGGGCCGTGGGAGATGGGAATTTATTTCTCTGCTCTGGAATAGGCAATGAGACCCCAGTTCTCACTAGGACTTGTCTGAGCTGTTGCTTAGCCCCTGCACACACAGAGATGCCCCTGGGCAGTGCCCTGCTGCCAGGAGGTGCCTGCAGGGCAGAGCTTAGCACACAGCAGGTGGGATGGCCTCTGTGAGCATGAAAAGGTAGAAGATGTGGGTATCAGGCATCTCCCTGCCATCCCCTGCAGTGCAGATGCTTTCCTTTGAGCAACCCCCGGTCTCCTCACTCACACAGCAGAGCCTCTGCCTTTAATGGCACAGAGACATGCTCATGATTTACCTTCCCAAGCAGCCTGACCACCAAAGAGAGTTAAAACTCAAGGGTCTCTCTCTGTCTCCCTCTCCTGCCTCCCTTGGCAGGGCTCCTTTGGCATGTTCTCCTCTTCTCCCTAACGCCCTTGTTCTCACTGTTACACTCACTGGTGTGGGGGGTGAGGATTCACGTGCAGCTCAGACACCAACGCTGTGTGTGCTGTCATGCACATATGGCCTTGGGGAAAAAGCATCCAGCTCACACCCTGTTCACCTGTGGGGCTCTGAGTACTGCAGTGTGTGCGGCTGGCAGTGATCTCACCCTCCCTTCAGGACGTAACAAATTCAGGACAGTTGACTCTGTCCTTGGGAGGTCCTGCTGGGCTGCAGGCTGCCCTCTCGTGGGGCACAGCTCTCCCAGGGCATCTCTGTGTTTTGCAGGAGCCCCCTGGAGAAGACACCTCGGTGCTAAGGCCATTGAGATGCTGCTGGGTGGCTGCATGCAGGCAGCTTTAATCAGCCCTCTGTGTCCCTGGTTGGGAGGGCAGAGCTGAGATCCTCCTCAGGTACTATGAGATGGGGTGAGGGGTTTGGAGATCTGCACTTGGAAACTGGATTCCCCTGCTCCCAGCAGTGGCCTCTTTCTTTTGGGGTGAACACCCGAGTGCGATAGTCCTCCAGGTGGAAGAGCTGCCAGCACAGGGCAGCTGAGAGCAGGGCTGATGGACAGAGCGGCTGTCCTCACTCTGCACTAAGGGACAGTCCCTTTGCCCAATCTCAGGACCCACAAGGTTTCCCTTGCAGTGCAGCAGAAATGCCAGGCATTGCTGCATTCAAACCACTCCTCAACTGTGCTGGGGCAACTAGAACAGAAGGCACAACCCAAACTCCCCACAGCTCTGATCTGCCGTCAGGTGAATTGAGAGCCACAATGCTGAGAAGTTTTCTTATATCACAAGCAGATTTAATCTGAGATCACCCCGAGTTCCTATTTACCTACTGCTGTAGGGCAGGACTGAGTCCTGCAGAGGCCCCAGCAGAGCCTCCTGCTCCCTGGGGCACCCTCAGCCAGCACCAACCAGAGCTCACCAAAGGTCTTCTGGAGAAGTGAAAGGCAGTTTGGGGGCTTTCTGTAAGAAAGTGAGTAGATTTTTCACAAACCAGTCTGCCCTAACTTCTCCCTTCTTTTACCTCCTTGAACAGATCCCCATGGGCAGAGGGACACAATGTCCAACGGCAGCTCCATCACCCACTTCCTCCTCCTGGCCTTCGCGGACACACGGGAGCTGCAGCTCTTGCACTTCTGGCTCTTCCTGGCCATCTACCTGGCTGCCCTCCTGGGCAACGGCCTCATCATCACCACCGTAGCCTGTGACCACCACCTCCACACCCCCATGTACTTCTTCCTCCTCAACCTCTCCCTCCTCGACCTTGGCTGCATCTCCACCACTGTCCCCAAAGCCATGTCCAATTCCCTGTGGGACACCAGGGCCATCTCCTACGCAGGATGTGCTGCCCAGCTCTTTCTCTTGCCCTTCTTGATGTCAGCAGAGTTTTATCTGATCACTGTTATGGCCTACGACCGCTACGTTGCCATCTGCAAACCCCTGCACTATGGGACCCTCCTGGGCAGCAGAGCTTGTGTCCACATGGCAGCAGCTGCCTGGGGCAGTGGGTTTCTCCATGCTCTCTTGCACACTGCCAATACATTTTCACTCCCCCTCTGCCAAGGCAATGCTGTGGACCAGTTCTTCTGTGAAATCCCCCACATCCTCAAGCTCTCCTGCTCACACTCCTACCTCAGGGAAGTTGGGCTTATTGGGGTTAGTGTCTTTGTGGACTTTGGGTGTTTTGTTTTCATCGTGCTGTCCTATGTGCAGATCTTCAGGGCTGTGCTGAGGATCCCCTCTGAGCAGGGACGCCACAAAGCCTTTTTCACGTGCCTCCCTCACCTGGCCGTGGTCTCCCTGTTTCTCAGCACTGCCATGTTTGCCTACCTGAAGCCCCCCTCCATCTCCTCCCCATCCCTGGATCTGGTGGTGGCAGTGATGTACTCATTGGTACCTCCAGCAGTGAACCCCCTAATCTACAGCATGAGGAACCAGGAGCTCAAGGATGCCTTATGGAAACTGATCCAGTGGATGCCGTTTCACTGACAATAACCTGTCTTCCCTCCTCTGCCTGTTTCCCTGAGTGTATCTTAGGCCACAAGTTTACTTTTTTTCTGCTGTGATAATTCTACTTAGGGATAGTTTTCTGGTTTTATACTCCTGTAGACATTTGATCCTGTTGTGTCTGACCCTTGCAGAACATCATGTCAGATGTGGCCCATCAAATTGTAGCTCTTCAAGAAAAGGGCACCTCCTGGGTGCAGTGCCTGAAGGCTGGGCTCTTCTTCCAAAGTTCCTTCCAAGAAAATGTCCAAGGAATTGGTCTTTTAATGTTTCCGGTCTCCTTGTGTTCTCAGTCATTTTGGGGTTAAGCTCATGGTAACGTTGGTTTCCATTGGATAAAATGGTCCGCTTTTAAAGGCTCTCTTCTTGGTGTCCAATGGCAGGGGAGATGGTCCATGAGCTCCCCATTATCTCCTCAGGTTCCTTCGTGTCTGACAGGACTGATGGTATGTACCAGACTTTTTGGAAATGAATTTGGAGGCGTGAGGAGAGGATGGGGACTCAGCACATGCTCTGGTGTTGGAATGAATGGAGACTCAGAGGTGAAACGCCCTCAGAGGTGAAGTCCCCCAAATGTAAAGCACTAAATTCATGTATCCACGAAGAAGGGCTAAGGCAGTGCCATAGGAGTCAGTGGGAACCCAGCAGGCACAGGGAAGGGAGAGTGGGGAGAGCTGCAGAAGCTGCCTGAGGACCCCCAGGGCCAGGACTCTGGGGCTGTCCTGGGGAGTGGGGCTGGCGCGAGTAGAGGAGGGGGCAAATTCAGTCAGGTTTGGCGATCACCTACAAGATGAATTGAGGAGAGCCAGAGAGTGCCTAGCCTCTGTTTCCTCAGGCCCTTGTGGCCAGCACCAGCCGTGGGGCTGACGGGGAGCCTGAGTCCCGCTGCCTGCCCCCCAGCAGCTGCTGTGGCCTTCAGAGGGGCTGGGGCTGTGGGGTGAGTGCCCAGAGCTCTGCAGCAGCCTGCGCTGGGCAGTGCCATGGAGCCAGCCCAGGCTGGGCTGCTCTGCTGGGCTGGGCTGGGCTGGGGAGAGGGCAGGGGAGGTGGGGAGAGGTGGGGAGGGGCTGGGCTGGGCTGGAAAGTGCCCGGGAGAGAAAAAGGCCAGTGCAGAGCTAAGGTGTGTGAGTGTGCAGGGTAGGGGCAGCCAGCACTCCCAGTGCAGAGCCAGGTGTCATGGTGAAGGAAGCAAGGCATCCAAGGTGCAGAAGAGAGGGTCCTTGTCTGCGCCATATTTCCAGGACACCCTGGGGAAGCTGCCCCAGGAAATTTGTCCCAGACCAGTCCCACCCACCGGCCATTTCCATCTCTGGCCATACACCCCAGCCCTGAGGAGGGACCTTTGCTGCATGGTCACCCCATCCTCCTATGGGGCTCAGTCATACCCAGCTCCACTGCCATTATTAATCAAAAGGGAACCATTTTCCTACTGACAGCCATTACACACCAAGTCCCACAGCTCTTGCCACAGCTGGTCTCTCAGCCAAGCCTCTTCTCAGGCAGGTCCAGCTCAATCAGGTGCTTGTCTCGACTGATTTTTAAAATCTCCATTAACTGAGTTTTTACCAGCTGGCCTGGGTCTTTGCTCCGATGTTTGGCTCTGAGAGAGTTCGTATAAACTCAGCTTTCTCAGCCTCTCCTTCTCCATTATGTGATCCAGGCCCCAACCTTCCTTCCGGCCTCTGCAGCACTTGCTTCAGTCTGTCAGGATCTTCCTTGTGCTGCCGAGCCCCAGGCTGGACACAGCAGTCCTGCTGTGGTGGTCCTGTAGTGGGTTAGCCTTGGCCAGCAGCCAGACACCCACCCAGCTGCTCACTCACACCCCCAGCTCAAAAGGACAAAGGGAGAAGATAAGGTGGACTAGCTCATGCGTCAAGATAAAGACAGGGAGATTACTTACTCATTACTGTCATGGGCAAAGAAGAGATGACTTGGGGAAGATCAGTTGAATTTATTGCCAATTAGAAGACATTTGGATAGAGAGAAAGCATAGCAAAAATATTCAAGACCGTTTCCCCACCCCACTCCTTCTTCCCAGGCTCAAATTACTCCATTGCTCCCAATTCTTCTACCCACCCCAACCCCAAGAGGAGCAGGGGGGATGGTGAGTGGGGCTTACGGTCAGCACAGAACATCTCTGCCACTCCTTCCTCCTCACACTTCTCCCTTGCTCCAGCGTGGGTCCTCTCCACAGGATTCCACTGTGTTTGCCGTCAAGGCTATGTGTTGTTCATTTCTTTCTGTCTTACTTTTCTCCTTCACACTCACAGAATGACAGAGATGTTGAGATTGGAAGGCACCTCTGGAGTTCATCAAGTGCAACTCCCCAGCTGAGACACGGTCAGCTAGAGCAGGTTGCTCAGGACCTTGTCTAGGTGGGTTTGGAATACCTTCATGGATGGAGGCTCCTCAGCCTCTCTGGGCAACCTGTTCCAGTGCTTGACCACCCTCACCGTGAAAAAGTGTTTTCTTGCATTCAAATAGAATGACATGTGTTTTTATCTGTGTCCATCAGCCTTTGTCTTGACAGTGGGAACTACTGAGAAGAATTTGGCTCCCTTGTCTTCATTCCTTCCCTTCAGCTATTTATGCACATTCATAATATCCCCCAAGCTCTCCTGGATAATTAGTAAAAAAGTATGCTTTTTCTAATGTTTCTCTGGAGCGCTCCATACAGGAAAGACATGGACCTGTTGGAGCTGGTCTAGGGTGGGCCACAAAAATGATCAGAGGGATGGAACACCTCTGCTGTGAGGAAAGGTTGAGAGAGTTGGGGTTGTTCAGCCTGGAGAAGCAAAGGCTCTGGGAAGGCCTTCTTGCTGCCTCTCAGTAATTAAAGGGGGCTTAGAAGCAAGATGAGGACAGACTTTTGAGTAAGGCCTGTAGTGATAGGACAAGGAGTAGTGGTTTTAAAGTAAAAGAGGGGAGATTGAGACTAGATATAAGGAAGAACTTTTTTATGATGAGGGTGGTGAAACACTGGCACAGGTTGCCCAGAGAGGTGGTAGATGCCCCATCCCTGGAACTATTCAAGGTCAGGTTGGACGGGGCTCTGAGCAACCTGATCTAATTGAAGATGGCCTTGCTAACTGCAGGGGGGGTTGGATTAGATGACCTTTAGAGGTCCCCTCCAACCCAAACCATTCTATGATTCCATGATGCTTTCTGTGATTCTGTGATAAGTAAGTACAGTGCTGGGATATCTTAGGTGACTGAGGAGCATTAGCAGCAGAGCCACCTGCACATTGCCTTGGT
Organism: Platalea leucorodia; assembly: GCF_965183815.1. Taxonomy (NCBI): domain Eukaryota; kingdom Metazoa; phylum Chordata; class Aves; order Pelecaniformes; family Threskiornithidae; genus Platalea; species Platalea leucorodia. The sequence continues at coordinate 151,943 of NW_028121373.1, read as the reverse complement.
CACCTGGAACCAGTGCTGACCTCTTGCCAGTTTAAGGCAGCCCCCAGGGAGGGGTACCTCCACCCCTGCTTCTCTTCATGGCTTCATCTGTGATGGCCCTCAGGGGGCCCACTGACACCCTCAGAGTCCTGGAGGTTTGAATCACATTTTAAAGGCTTCTTCAGGGGCTTGTTCAATCTCCTTTCGGTAGCTGCAGTTCAGGAACTTGGCAGCAGAGGGCTCATGGAAATGCAGATACCCTAACATGCCATGGCGCTCTGCAGTTCTCTTTAATGCCTCTGTTCTTGTGTGGTTCATTAGAGAGAGTTCAGGAGTATAGTCTAAATGAGAAGATGTCAAAAAGAAATAACATTTGTAAAAGATTTATGCATTTTCATTATTTTCCTGCTTACAGATTAAACAATATAGACAATCTCCAAGTCATATAGATCCAGAGGGTCTCATGATGAAGTATGAACATGTGGGCAAAGAAAGACCCTTTCTGTCAGACACTCTAGAGACACTCTTCATCCCACCCACCCCCCCCAACCTGCCATTTCTCTCACCGGTCACCAGAAACTCACATCACTTATGTTCAAATGGAAGCTTTTCCCACTCAGGCTGGAGCTGAATGTCTCAGCCTCCATTTCCTTCTGCTTTCCTTGGAGAAGTGGCTGCACAGACACACAGCATTTCTCTTAGTTAACAAGAACAAAAGCAAAAAGAAAGAAAAAACAAGAGTAGTTCAGTAAAGAATAAAATATATTCCTCATCTGTCCATGAAGTCCAAGTTGCCTCCACTAAATCCCACTTGTACTTTTGAGGGGAAAATCTGCAGTGAGATTAGTAGGAAAGGGCAGAGAGAAAGGCAATGAAGGCGTTGGCTACAGAGACAGTCAGGAGACAGGAGCAGCAAGCTTTCAACTGCCTGAAGCTCCAAGCAGCACCTGGGTACTTGGGAGGGGTCTGAGGGAATGGAGAGTAATGGGAGGAGGAAAACCAGAGGGACACTCAAAAAGGCATCTGTGCAGACAGTCTGCTGGAGAAGATGACTTGAGAAATGGTCAGTTGAATCAGGACATGTGGGAATACCTAGAAGATTAGTGAGATTCAGTACACTCCATACTGCACAGAGCAGTGGTCAAGCAAGTGCCGGGAAGATCAAGGTTTCTTCTCCCGAGAGCAGTACACATCCTGGAGAGTTTCATGATGGCAGCACAGGAAAACATTCTCTTTCTCTCTGAAAAGTATTCAAACATTTCAGCTGATGAAAATATGCCCGTCCTACATACATGTTGAGAAAAATTCTTTGCAAGCTGAGCTCAGTTCCTGACCAGAATCCTCCAGGGCCACTTCAGGAGGTCCTGGTGTGCCTGATACACTCACCTGGGACTGGGAGTGACCACCAGGGACTGTGAGAGACCTGGACCCTCCAATGAAAACTGCAGATGGAGGGTGACACCAGGCATCTGTGCTCCTGTAACTCAACCCACCCTGGTTTCCAAAATTGTTCTTAAAAAAAAAAAAAAAAAAAGGCACTCCTATTTCTAAATTCCTCCTTCTGAAGTGACTCTCTGCACCCTCCTCCTCTCTGATTCCATTACCTATGGAGCTTCCTCAGGAGTTCCCTCTTCACCCAGGCTGGTCTTGTCAGCTATGTACTCTTCCTATTTACCTACTGCTGTAGGGCAGGACTGAGTCCTGCGCCATGTTCCCTGAACACCCCAGGGAAGCTACCCCAGGAAAATTTGTCCCAGACCAGTCCCACCCACCAGCCATTTCCATCTCTGGCCATACATCCCAGCTCTGAGGAAGGAGCTTTGCTGCATGGTCACTGACATCGTCCTCTGGGGCTCAGTGATACCCAGCTCCACTGGCATTATTTATCAAAAGGAAACGAGTTACCTCCTGACACTCATTACACACCAAGTCCCACAGCTCTTGCCACAGTTGGTCTCTCAACCAAGCCCATTCTCAGACAGCTCCAGCTAGATCACGTGCTCATGGCCTAGTTATGACAAATATTGAACATTTCCATTGAGTGAGATCCGAAGTCAGAGGACTGGTTTAACTTCTGTTTACAACCAAAAGCACCCCACGCTCTGCAGATATCTCATTGCCTTATCTCTATCCAGAAACTTCCTCATTTCAGCATCTGACGATTGACTACTATTCTCCTGCCAAGCAATATGGGTACAAGACCGGTTTCATATTCCTGAAAACCTCCCCATGGGGACTGGCAGGTCACTGTAAGGTTCTCAAGACCTTCCCTTCTGCAGGCTGAACGAGGCCCTTTCCTCCACTTTCTCCTCCCAGGCAAGTGCTCCAGCCCCTCAGCAGCTCGATGACTCTCCACTCAACTCCCTGCCAGTTACCAACACCTCCCTTGCTGTGCTGGTGATCTCTGGCCAAGAGCCCAGCAGCCCCACAGGTGCTCCCTCCCTCCTCCCCTTCCCCAGTGGGGGCCCAAAAATGGACACGGTTGCGTACAGTGGTCTAAGGAGTGATGAGCAGGGCGAGACAATCACTGCCCTCGCTCTTTTGCTGAGACTCCAGGACGCTGCTGGCTGCCTTGGCTACCAGGTCTCACTGCTGCGTCATGTTTTGCCTTCTGTCCCCCACCACCACCAGGGCCTTTTCCACACAGCTGCTCCCCAGCCAGGCAGTCCCCAGCCCCTGCAACTGCAGGCTGTTAGGCTCTCCCAGGCACAGGGCCTGGCCTTTGTCCGTGTTCTGTCTCATGAAGTTCCTGACAGGACAGTCTTTTTGCCTGTCAAGTTTGCCCTGAATGGCATCCCTAGGGCACAGGAATGGTCCTCCCAATTTTGTGCCATCCACAGACGTGGTGACAGTTGCCTCCTCTGCATCATGGATACAGGTGTTAAACTGCACAGGGCCCAGCTGAGTCCCCTGCGCTGCCCCACAATGCCCCAGTATGTCCCACTGGCCTCCAGGTAGGGTATGACCCCTTCTCCACTGCTCCCTCAGCCTCATCATCCAACTGGGGTTTCACCCATCTGTTTGTTGACCCATCCAGACTGTAATGGCCTAATGTGGGTACAAGGCTACTGAGGGAGACCATGCCAAAAGTCTTGCTGGAGTGGAGTTAAAGGACATCCACTGTTGTCCCCTCGTGCATAAAAGCAGTTCCTTCATCAGGAAGGCCATCACGTTGGTGGGGCGTGATTTACCCTTGGCTAATCCATGCTGACTGCATTTGGACACCTTCTGCTCTTTGAGGTGCCCAGCAATGTCCCCCAAGAGCACTCATGGGAAGGCTCACTCCTCCCCCAAGTGAGCTTGTACAGCCTGGCGTTCCCGGGGTTGCACTTTTGGCCTCTTTCAATGATGGGTGAAACATTGGCTTGTCCTCACTCCCAAGAGACCTCTAGCAATCCCATGACCTTTCAAAAGGGATATTCCAATGAAATATCGATCTTCCAGTGTCACTTCATTACCACTGTTCTGCCTGTTATACAGTGTATTGAATTTATATTTAAATTAAGTTTAAATTTACATTATTAAAAGAAATTAAAATGATTTATATTAATTTAATTTTTATCTGTCATATCTTTTCACCTCTCTTGGTAGAAGAACCATTTCTAACGTCATCTTTTCACAGGCAGACTGCCTAGACAAAAGCCCTTTCCCTTATTCTTCAGTGTTCTGCTCCCCTTACTCTTTGTTCATTCAGATTCCTCTCACCCATCCAGTTGCTGCTTTGACATCAGGGGTTTAAAAGTTTGCCTGTCTTGCAGCAGTCTAATTGTCTCCTTAGCCAACTCTTTAATTATGTTTATATCTCTCTTCTTTGTATCTCCCTACCTAGAAATAGTTCTCCTAAGATTATCCCCTGTAGAAAGGCAACCTCATTAGAGGCAGCTTGCAGTTCGCAGATGCTTGCAGAGTCGGTTTTCTTTATGGAACTTAACCGTGCTTGACTTTTCCTTTGCTTGCAAATAGGAAAAACCCTTCTGTGCCTGTGTGCAGCCAGGTCTCTAAGGAGAGCAGGGGGGAGATGGTGCAAAGGAGCTGTACCATCCAGCTGCAGAGATCAGTGGAGAAGTCTGCTGTAAGGAAAAGTCGCAGGTGGGCAAGGAGAGAAATGGTGGGGTTGGGGAGGTGAGGTGGGAGGTTGTCAGAGCTCAAGGGACAGCTTCTCCTACCAGTCCAGACCTCCGGAGGAGACACCCTGCATTGATATCTATTGGAGAATGCTGCCGTCACCTCTTCTCTAAACTGAAAAGTAATAAACTACACCCTTGGAAATAAACATTCATTTTTATTAGAAGCTCTTTGAAATCTTTCTGCCTAACTATGCTAGGAAACAGCTCTAATTATCTGTACAACTCCTGAAGACTTGAAGAAAATGACAGGAAGAGACATGGCTCGTTAGGGCTTGCTTTATTTTAATGAGCCCCATGGTGTATTTTGTGCCAAGTCCTTGAACCTCAGGCACTGAAAGGAGATTGCACAAACCTCTCCAAGAGTCAGCATCAAAACCAAAACCCAAAGTACCTTGAAGTATTAAGAAGCCCCACTGAGGGCCATTACTGGCAAAGCCTCCCCAGGGACTCGTTAGAGCAGAGAATTGGAGGCCATGATTGCAGGCAGGCAAAGGGAATGTGCAGGCAGCTCAGATGCTGAGGAAACCCTGGCTTTGTTTTATGAAGCAGCAAGGCCAAGCGCTGACCCCCAGCCCCGGGGAAGGCAGGTCCTGTCCCTCACGCATTGCTCAGGGCTCTTCCTGGGGCAGTGGGATGTGGGGGGGTGATGCTGAGTGCAGGACAAGGCTATGACAGCTCCCAGCCTTACTGGGGGTGTGCAAGGAGGCAACGAGGCCTCCCCAGTGCCTTAGGACAACATGTCTCCTCATAGGCCTTGGTGGCAGAGACGATTGCCATAGTTAAAGGGAACAACCTTGGCTTCTCTTGGCCACTTCCAGCCTTGCTAGTGCTCTTTGTCATCTCCACCACAGCTTGTCCTACGCTGCCCCACAGCTGCTTCTTTTGCCCTGCAGGCTGCAGACACCCATCTCGCTTCCTCACCTTGCTCTCACCCTGCCATTTCCATACATTCACTGACGGCTGTCCACCCTCACACTCTGTTCCTTCAAACACCAGGAGATGGACTGATCTCATACTCCTTCTGGAGGACTTCATCTACCACAGCACCACCCTCTGAGTGGCATTTCTTCCTCCTCATGTCCAATCTCCACCATCCAAGCTGCACTGTGTGGCACTGTTTCTCTCTCCTGTTCTTTCCTACATCCAGGGAAAGTTCCAGCATCTGGGAAACCACCCTTGTAAACAGGCATCCAAACCCATCAGCCTTCTTGCAGCCCTTCATCTGACCAGACAGAAGTAACCTCACCATGAACTTCCAAGGCTGTGAGCCTTTCAGCTTCTCGGATAGACACGACCAAGCTGCGTGCCTGTGGCTGTCCCATCCTGTACTCAGGCAGAAGAGACACGACAGCCAAAATAGAAGCCCCCTTCCTGGAGTGAGCCTAGGTCCTTCGGCAGAGGGGGTCTCCCAGCCAATGTGCCAACCAGGTGCCTTCTGCTGGCCTGTCAGAGACACCGGCAGAGGTGAGTTTAGAAGCACATATCCCAGCCATGAGTCAAGGGCTGACCTATCAGCTGTTTCAGGAAGAAGTGACCTCACAGTGCCTTTCCCAGACACATTCCTGCTGTTGGCCTCTCACCTCCAGAGGCAGAAGGGACCTCACAGCCCCCTTCACAGCCATTGGCTTCTAGTAGATTATGAGTTCCTGAGACACAAGTGACCACAGGATACCGTATCCAGCCGTCACCCTTCAGCAAGCAGATAGATGTATGTGAGCAGATACAAGTAAGCTTGTTTCATCATATTTATCTAATAGATTTCCTACCAACCATTTGAGCAGAGAAATGTTCCTCAGAGGAACATTGTATTTATATTGGTGCATTATATGCCTCTACTTTTGCCTCTCTGTTTCTCCTTCTTCCTCTGTCTCTTCTGTCTTCAAAAAGCTCTCCAAGGAAAACATTCATTGAATCCTAGAATAACTCAGCTTGGAAGAGACCCCTGAACAGCACCTTGTCCAGCTATCCTGCTCAAGGCAGGGTGAACAAGATGAGGTTGCGGAACGGGTCTGCCCAGTTGGGCATCATCCACAAAGGAGCTGAAAAGGCACTCTGGCACATTATCCAGGCAGTTAATGGAGACAGTCAACAGTGTTGGCCCCAGTGCTTGCACTGAGGGATGCCACTAGGAAGTGGCCACCAGCAGGACTCTACCACTGCTGACATTTGGGCTGGATCCACCAGCCACCTTCCCACCCACTACATCACCCACTTCTTCAGTCCAGATACCTGGACTGGGGACCAATCTGGCTATAAAGAGATTACGGGAAACCATGTCAAAACCCTTGCTAAGGTCCAGGAACAAAACATCCCCTTCTTTCCCCTACCCGCACAGGTTCAGTGATGCCTTTCTTCTCCTACAAGTACCTGGAAATGGCTGCAGCAGTATTTGGCCCATTCCCTTCCCAGGGAAAGATGTAACGATGACCAGCCTGTAATTCTCCCAGTCCTCCTTCTTGCATTTCTTGAAGAAAGGTTTGATGTCTGCCTTTTCCAAGGACCCCAGAACCTCTCTGATGCCTCTGACACCTTTGAGGGCACAACCCGGAAAGGGTAGCAGGAGCAGACAGGAGCATTTGCAATGAGCCTGTCCGAGGCGGGTGAGATGAATCTCCCTGGGCCAGTGGGGTTTGTTCCTGGAGTCACACACATCTGTGAGGTGCCCATATCTCAGCTGGCCTCATGCACTCCTCATACACACAGGGGTGTTCAGAGGCACGAGCCCTTCCCTTGCATGTGCGGAGGCAGGGCACTGCAGCAGGCATAATGGCTCTATGGCCTCCTGCTGCCACTGCCAGAGGCTGGGAGGCACCTCAGCCCTGCGGTGTATCGCCCTGCTCTGCACCTGTCTGAGATGCCCCTCGTCATGAGGAATGGACCCAGGGACCTCGGCTCAAGGAAGCACATCCCAGTGCTGCATTTGGGTGGTTTCCCAGGGGATGTTGCTCCCAACGTGAAGTGAGCTGGAGGCAGTGTCTATCCCACAGGCCTCCTTGGAACCCCAGGGAATAGCTGATGGCATTTCTGCTCACTCAGGTTCATTTCACGTCATGTACGTGATGTGCATGCTTACATTTCCTCTGTACAATGCAAACATGGACTGCTGACCTACTCCTTTGGTGTTCTTCCATGGAGGGACAAAGAACCTCCCCGAGCTGGAGTGAGAGGCCAGTGCTGGGAATGATGGTTGCAAGGGGCTGGTCTGTGGCCATTGCCCCGGGGCACCTTGCCCAGGGTGTCAGGCAAACACGGGCACAGACCAGACCCTGCTCTGCTGGTCCTTCAAATCTTTCGCAGGAGGCCTGGCTGTGCAAGGGACACTGCTGTGTGCCCCAGCCCTGCACACTCACACACATTAGATGTTCACTTATGTTTTCCTCCCCAGGGCACTTTCTTGAGCTTGTTCTTGACAGCAACTCTGAAAGAAGACCTAAGCCTTCAGGCACTGCCCTGAGGAGATCACCCTTCTTTATGGAAGCGCTGCTACGGAGGCCAGATCTGTCATGGAAGTGCCCATTGTGACCAGGCTGCCAGAGCACTCAGGGCTGACACCAACACAAGGGATCAGAAGGAGAGTGTGGAAGTGGCAAGAGAACAGCTCTTGAAGACCAAGCGCTGGTGCTCCCTGGCAGTGCTGCCATGCTGGGACTCTTTTCCCCTCCACCCATGCATACAGGAACTGTCCCTGCAGCTCCAAAAAGGCCTTGGAGGAAGGATGTCAGGAAAAAAATAGTTGCTGCAGGTCCTTTATTTTGTTTAAAAACACAGGGAGCATGGCTCCTCATTTACGCTGCCACTCAGTCAGAAAAGCAAAGCAGACAGTGAATTAGAAAGGAGATGACAACATTATCACAATTGAGAAACCACCACAAACAACAAAAAATTCAGAAGTCAGGCGGGTCCTGCAATGAGTTACATTATAACTACTATGCAGAAGACGATGGGCAGTTTATTGCTTCGAAAAAACAGGCAGTCATCATTTTCCACACTGCATGCTTGAGCTGCTGGTTCCTCATGCTGTAGATGAGGGGGTTCACTGCAGGAGGCACCACTGAGTACAGCACTGCCACCACAAAGTCCAGCAGAGGGGAGGAGATGAAGGGGGGCTTCAGGTAGGCAAACACGCCAGTGCTGACAAACAGGGAGACCACAGTCAGGTGAGGGAGGCACGTGGAAAAGGCTTTGTGGCGTCCCTGCTCACAGGGCATCCTCAGCACGGCCCTGAAGATCTGCACATAGGACAGCACAATGAAAACAAAACATCCCAAAAAAAGAAAACCACTACCCACAAGAAGCCCAGCTTCCCTGAGGTAGGAGTGTGAGCAGGAGAGCTTGAGGATGTGGGGGATTTCACAGAAGAACTGGTCCACACTATTGCCCTTGCAGAGGGGGAGTGAAAATGTATTCACAGTGTGCAAGAGAGCATTGAGAAACCCAGTGCCCCCGGCAGCTGCTGCCATGTGGACACAAGCTCTGCTGCCCAGGAGGGTCCCATAGTGCAGGGGTTTGCAGATGGCAACGTAGCGGTCATAGGCCATGATGGTGAGGAGACAAAACTCTGCCGACATCAAAAAGACAAACAGAAAAACTTAGGCAGCACATCCCTGGTAGGAGATGGCCGTGGTGTCCCAGAGGGAATTGGCCATGGATTTGGGGAGAGTGGTGGAAATGGAGCCCATGTCGAGAACAGAGAGGTTGAGGAGGAAGAAGTACATGGGGGTGTGGAGGCGGTGGTCACAGGCTACGGCGGTGATGATGAGGCCGTTGCCCAGGAGGGCAGCCAGGTAGATGCCCAGGAAGAGCCAGAAGTGCAAGAGCTGCAGCTCCCGCCTGTCTGCGAATGCCAGGAGGAGGAACTGGGTGATGGAGCTGTGGTTGGACATTTGCTGTCTATGGGCATGGGCACTGTAATAGGAGGAAAAGACAGTGTCAAGTTAGGGAAGACTTCTCTGAGCAAAATCAAAGCCATTTCTCATACACCCTCGCCCTGCTACATGCAGACACCCTTTTCCAGTTCTAGGAGACCTTCCTTCAGCTCTGCGGCTGGAGCCCTGGTTGGTGTTGGCTGAACGTGCCATGAGGAGCAGGGGCTCTGCCCGCTGGCTGCCGAGGGGTCAGCCCTGCTCTGCAGCAGTGGGTTGATGGGAAGAGTGGGGGCAGGGGCCAGCCCTGGTGTTTGACCTTGTCTCATGAAACTGCTCCTAGTGCAGAAGGGGCTGTCAGCATCTGCACTCCCAGTGCTAAGGAACTGAGGTGGCAGAAGGCAGGTTGAGAGGTTTGGGTTTTTGACAGCTCCTCCTCCCTTTGCACCCAGGGGAGTGTTCTTGGATGTCAGAAAGCCTCAGCATTTGTGCTGCACTCAGGGAGAACAGAGGGAGTCCTGCGAGGCAAGAGGAGTGCCTGTGGCTTAGTGCAGAGGGAGGGGAGCTTCTCCATGGTGCTTCCAGATAACACAAAGGTGCTATATGGCAGGTTTTCATCCTGCTTCCACAGCTTGGAAGGAATCCTCAAGGAGATAGCCAAGGGTCCTAATGACAGCATTTGAGTGAGGGAGATTCAGCTCATTCCCCAGCCCCACAGACTGCATTGCCCACAGCCCCACAGGTTGGATGAAAGTTGGGACATGTGTTCCCATGGACACACCTGCATGAAAGGACCCACAAGATCCACCTGTGACTTTGCAGCTAAAAATTCCCATCCCTGGAGAACCTGACAGCAAGAAGACAACAATAGCAAGAACACAGACCAGTGGAGGAACAAGGAAAAACATACATTGAGGGTGTGGCTGAGAGAGGCCAGGGCAGAGGCATTGGGGCACTCAGAAAGCGTTCCCCTTCCCCAGCTGTGCACGCCACCTCCCAGACACCACCATTGCCGGGCAGCTGCTTTCAGCCCCTGTGCTCTGCAGAGGGAACTGGGCCCGTGGCTGGAGAGCTGCACCACGGCTCTGCTGGAGCTCTGGCTGCAGAGGAGGAGGTTCATGCCTTGGAGCCCCCAGCCCTGAGGGCAGAGGCTTTGGTGGGTGGGAGAGGAGGCAAGGGGGCTTGCTCAGAGGAAGGGGTCTGCATTGGAGGGGATCAAATGGAGGTTTCTGCGTTCTGCCTCTTACAGTACTTCTCGTTTTAGTTTCCTCTCATTCCCTCATCCTCTCCCTGCTGCCTGGAGATTTTCCTCCGGGAGGTGTTCCCCTGTCCAGAAACCCATCTGCATTGCCCTGTAGCCAGAGACTTACCGTGTCAAGGGCTGTGAGGATCTCTTCCGCAGTGAGCTCTCACCTGTCCTCCCATGCCAGATTGCCTTTAACCTCTCTGCTACTTCTCTCCTCACCCATTGGTGCCTGCAGGCAGTGCCCTCAGCCCTGCCACACTTTGCAGAGGAGCTGCTCCTGGGCAGAGCTGTCTCTCAGCAGCACTGCCTGGTAGCCATGAGCTCCCTCCATCCCAGGAGCCCAGTCCAGCTCAGCAGCAGAGGCCCAGCCCAAGGCAGCACTTTCTCTGCCCCTCTGGGCTCCCTCCAGGTGTCCCTGGGGCTCCTGGGAAACCTGCTGTGAAACAGGCTGAAGTAATAACTTGTGGCCCCTCTCCCACCTCTGGAGAGATACTTCTTTCCAGCAATGCAATTTCTCCTATCAGAGAGAGAATTGGGCATGAGAATCACCGTTCCTTACTTCTGGTATGGGACAGAAAACCTGGACAGTGACAGAGCTCCTTTACCCCTGCTGCGGGAAGGGATTCAGCTGAGCCAATTGAGGCTCCTCATCCTTTGTTTGTAGTCCTGGGGCTGGAAGGGACCTCAGCTCTCATCTATGGCTGCCACAAACCCACAGGAGGTGGTATTCCTCTTGCATCCGTTCAGGTGGACATAAAATAGGAACCTGGTGCCTGGGAGCCTCTTGTCTCAGCGCCCGTGGTAATTGCTGGGGATGGAGGCAAGGAGTGAGCTGTTCAGACTCAAACACCTGGTGACATCTGAGGTGTCAGAGGTGGTCCAAGATATGTGCAGGTAACTGCAAGCTGTAATGCAGCGGTTCACAGAGAGGGAAGCATCTGGAGGCATCATGCTTGAGCTTAGAGGGGACTTCCTTTGGCCAACAGCAGATGCCCATGTTTAGGACATCTGAACTTTTCCCTACTCCTTATGTTCAGGGCAGCCTATTGAGGTAGTCAGGGGGGCAGATTGCAGCCATTGCCATAGCCATCAGCCATCTTCTCCATCAGCTGCATATACTAGATCACCATTGACTGTAATGGCACAACGCCCGTGGACATCCCTACGTTGGCTAACCTAATTCAGGGCAGCTACTCAACGGCCAAATACAGGCCTGTAGTGCTATGCGAGATGTCAGGGCTCTCCAGCACAACTGCGTGTTTGACACCGTTTGATTCTCTTTCCCACAGCATTCTCCTGGAGAAAGTGGCTGCTCATGGCTTGGATGGGTGTACTCTCTGCTGGGTAAAAAACTATCTGGATGGCCAGGCCCAAAGAGTGGTGGTGAATGGAGTTCAATGCAGTTTGCAGCTGGTTACAAGTGGTGTTCCCCAGGGCTCAGTATTGGGACCAGTTCTGTTTATTATCTTTATCAATGACTGGATGAGGGGATCGAGTGCACCCTCAGTCAGTTTGCAGACGACACCAAGTTGGGCAGGAGTGTTGATCTGCTGGAGGGTAGGAAGGCCCTACAGAGGGATCTGGACAGGCTGGGTCGATGGGCCGAGGCCAATTGTAGGAGGTCCAACAGGGCTAAGTCTCGGGTCCTGCATTTGGGTCTTGAGTGATGGACGCTCATGGGCCCCTCGTCCCTGCAATCTGGCCTCACACAGAAGAGGAGCCACCCTGCTTGTGAATTAACCATCACCCTCGGTGGTGCACATGGTTTCACTCTTCCAGTCCGGGTGGATGTGTGTAATATGGACAATTACTCACATCACACTCTCTGCATTCTTCACTTCCCCCGACCGCCAACCCTTTGCAAACAAAGTGCTGTGGTCAAAATGGGTCTCGAGGTGTGGGAAGACTGGCTAAACATCTCTGTGCGCCAGCTTGTCACAAAGTGGCGCGTTGGCTGGAAGTGCAAAGGCATGGGTCCATCTTTCCTGGAAGACTTGTGAGGAAATGGAGGGAGCAGTGGGTTCTATCAGCCCCTGCTCTACACCCCCTGCCTGCACTGGGAAAGGAAGAAAGGGGTTGAAAGGAGAAGTGATCTGGGGCCCAGTTTAGACAAGTGCAGGGTCAGCCAGTCCACTGTGAAGTCGGGAGATCAGGAAGAAGTCCATGGGCAGAGGTTTGTGCTCTGCCAGAGGGTGCCAGAGGATGGGGCTGGCCTGCCGACATGGAGTGCAAAGGAGGTCCTATTTTCATGAGCCCTGTGGAGAAAGGGGGACTAAGAGCCTGTCTGTACTCAGGGAGAAGGAAAGTCTTCTTCCATGTCATCAAGGAGGAGACTCCCAAAGCCTTGAAGAATGAGATTCCTCTCTCTCAGCTTGAGAGGAACAATTCCACCCAAAGAGAGATACCTTGTCCTTTTTTGACATGCACTAAGATGGGCTGAGAGGCCTTCACAGTGTTGCCAGTTTTAGCACCAAACCCTCAGGACACCGGCTTCCTTCTGGACTGGAAGGAGACAGTCAGGTGGCCCCTAGACAGCAATGAATGATCTCTGCAAATCTCCCAGAGGTCTGCAATGAAGAAGCCAGGTGTTGATTTGTCAGTCAGGGCTCCCCTTGCAAGTGCAGAAGAGGAATCGACTCCTCTCCTCTACCTTTAGAAATCCATTTCTGCAATAAGTTGAACTGTGTCCTGAACTTCATTGACAAACCCAAGGAAAACTAAGGAGATTACTCTGACACTAAAAACCACCTATCCTTTAGGTGTCCAACATTGTAAAGACAAGGCGGGTAGCATGGAAGTCACTCCACAGAAGCTGCTTTCACCGTTAAACATCTCTTGACAGCACCTTTTAAGATTTGGTGCTTCTCCCTCACAGAATACTTCACAGAATGGATCTCGACTTCTGCAGGGGTTAGGTCACCGAGCTACCAGCTATCATTGTCATTAATCTCCCCTCACCCTCTCAGAGCTGCTCTGCTGAGGAACCCTTTAGCACCCAAGGCCATGACTCCTCGGGGAATGTACCGAAGGCCTTAGAAATGTTCTCCACAAAAGGGGAAGAAAAATGGGAGACTCCTTCAGTCTGGAGGAAGTGCCTCAGCACAAATGGCATTCCCAGCTGACCCACAAAGGCTTTACAAGGGCCTTGAAAGGAGCCCCGATAGACTGTTCTTTAGGGGTTGTGGGAAGAAAGGGGATGGTGCTTCACACAAAGTCTGCTGGGCTTCTCTTTCAACCCGCTAATGCTCCCAGCACATCATAGATTCATGTCAGTGGTTTGTCACATTTCACCTCGATTTTCATTGATTTGGCTGTTTTTAATTCCTGGCCTGCCTGCCTTCTTACCTGCCACCCTCCTTTGACATTCCTCCTTTCCCTGTGATATTTCTTGGGAAGCGAGACCTGTGTCAGGATCTCTGCCCCTTCCTTCGATGTGGGCTTCTTGGCCCATCTCAGCTAAGCTGCACAGAGCCCAATGGGTCTGAGGTTTTCAGGCTTGTGTAGGTTTTGTGAGCAAAACCGGCAGGACAGGAAGGAGATGGCCTGCATAGGGGAAGGCTGTTTGGAAAGAAGCACTGCACCAAGAATTCAAACGTTCCAAGCCCTCAGATAATAAATTCTTGACTTGGTAAGGATGAACTCCTTACCAAACCAGGCTTCATTCCACAGGAAAGAAAAGAAAACCAGAAAAAGAAACAAAACCCCAAACACCACAGGAGAGAGAAGGCTCAATTTCCTATTAGTTTATTTAGTTTCTTTATTTGTTTGCTCTACAAGGTAATTTTTATCCCCCAACTGAATGAATTTCCCTTCTCCACCTCCCTACCCCCCCATCTTTTTCAATCCTGTTATGCTCTTAGGTTTTTCCTTTGTTTATTCCCCTCTTCTCTGCTGCTTTTCAAATCTTCTTTTCTTTTTCCCTCCGACAGCCAGAAAGGTTTATCAAAACTGTTCTTCAGCAAGAAAGTTGTCAGTGACAGAGGAGGAATCTGTTTATAAAGCTTTCTGTTCTACCTGACAAAGTTCAAGCGTGGATGGAAGGACAGTCCTGAAAATGGACTAGTTTTAAACACTGAATGTTTGTCTTCTCCCTCTTTGGCTCTGACTTTCCCTGAAAACCAAACCTTTCCCAGGGAATAAAACTTTCCTCTTCTCTCACTCGCCTTCTTACCTTTACTTCCCACACGCCCCCTCATTTGTCACCATCTTCATGCCGCCTTCTCTCTGCTTCTGTCCTAATCAAAAGGTTAAAGGCACTTGGCTAAGCTGTTTTATTCCTGCACTAGAATGCATTGTAGCTCATCCTAAAAGATACCTTTAAATAGATTAGAATAAAACCAGTTGAGAAACGTCTGTTTTTTCCCCACTGACTGTAAAGGGACTGTTGGGTAAAGAGCTCAAATACAATAACTTGCATCGTGTTTATAGTGGATCCCTGCTCTAACCCCCGTACTACATTTGCTCCTAGTGCGTAAAATGGGGCCTTCTTGCTCTAGCTTGATTCTTCTCTCCTCTCTTCTGTTTTCCTTCCAGCCTTTGCATGAATATCTCCGTGTATACCTTTTCTCATCCTTCTACATTCTTTCGCTCTGTCTCATCTTCTTGTAACCTACTCAAGCATTCTTTTCTCCACTGACCATCTGCCCTTGCTCACTGCAGCTCTGATGCAGAAATGTTGAACCACACAACTGTCACAGAGTTCCTTCTCTTGGGCTTCCCCTCCCGCCACCATCAGCAGCGCCTAATGGCAATCCCTCTCCTGCTTCGTACCTGGTGATCTTAGTGGGAAACTTGCTGATCATTGCCCTCGTTCTGCCTGGAAGAGACCTCTGCAGGCCCATGTACTTTTTCCTCTGTAACCTCTCCTTCTTGGACATCTTCATCGCTACATCCATCTTACCCAAAGCCATAGGAAACTTGCTGATGGGCAGCAAAGCCATTTCCTTCCCAGGCTGCTTAACTCAGGGCTACTTCTACTCCCTTCTGGGCTACATCGAGTTTGTCCTTCTGGCTCTCATGTCCTATGACCGCTATGTGGCCATATGCCACCCTCTGCAGTACCCCATGCTCATGAACGGTCAGCTTTGCCTTCAGCTCCTCTTGGGCTCGTGGATTGCAGGCTTCCTGGCCACCATTGTCTCCACTGTCCTGGTTGTCTGGATTTGTTGACTCAGTGGAAAAAAAGAAGGCTTTGGGGAGACCATTGGAACAGCCTTCCCACACCTACCAGGAGGTGATCCGGAAGAGTCAGGCTCTTCCCTGTTGTGCATGATGGGATGATGAGGGCCAATGATCAAGGTTTCCCAGAGAGGAGGTGCCATCTCCATCTTTGGTGGGTTTGAAGCCCAACGTGAATGAAGTCCTGTGCAACCTGCTGTGACCCCACGGGTGACCCTGCTGTCAGCAGGAGGTTGGACTGGAAACCTCCGGAGGTCACTTGCAGCCTGAACGATTCCGTGTTTCCAGCCACCATGGCTTTTCTCTTGAGGATTTGAGGGAAAGCACTCAGGTTCCCCATGACCCTGGAAGTCAGTCAGGCATAACTATGGTCAGTGCAAGTGCAGCTTTCTTGCCCCACTCCAATCAGCCTGTTGCAGGTGAAGGGCTGCTTGGCAGGTACCCCTGAACAGCCCCGGCCATGTCCTTGCCTTCACCTTGTATTTTCTTTTTCCCTCTTTTGCCCCTCCCAAGTTCTTCCCTTTGATCATGCTCATGCCCTCCCATACAAATAGTCCACCTCTGGTTACCCTTTTCTCATCAGATATGGTTTGTCTTGCTTTGTACCTTCATGTGGTATTTCTGGGATGCCCTCCGTGGTAATACCTGTCTTGGCGTGCAATTTCATTTAACTAGTATGTCCTCATCAAGGCAGGCTCAGACTGGGCTGGATGAGGAGCAACCTCAAAGAAAAGGGCCTGGGCATTACAAGGGGTGCCATAGCAGCCAGTGATGGTGCTAAACGTGAACATACCCATGTGCATATTGAGCTGCACTGGGAGGAGCATGGCCATCAGACAAAGGGAGTTGTCATCCGTCTTGCCTCAGCACTGGTGTGGCCACATCTGGAATAGTGTGTCCCAGTGTGGGGGTCCCCATTCTGGAGGAATGGCGAGAAGCTGAAGATGATCCAGAGGTCTGCCAAGTTGGGGTTAGGGGCCATGTGTAGAGAGACTGAGAGACCTGGGCTTCTTAGGCCTAGTGAATCGGAAGATCTGGGGAGTGTGGGATCGTGTAGGCCATGACAGCTTGAAATATGCTTTCAGAGGTGGTGGCACCTGGGAAAGACCATGAAAAAGGAAAACTAGCAAAACCTGCAGTTTGGGAGGTCCAGACTGGACATGAGGAAGAAAGCAATGTCACTCCAAGGGCAGTGCTGTGGTGCAAGAGGTCACCCAGAGGGAGTCTGGATCAGGAAATGAGTCTGTTTCAAGGAAGAGTCACCAGTGAGGACAGAGAGACATCAGTACAGGGAGGAAGATGCTGCAGGGGGGAAGCGGGTGGGGTGTCTACAGCGTGAAGAGAAACAGGCATAGGCGCGGGACAGCCTAGGACAGCCTGCAGTAGAGATGGCCAAGGGTGCTGAGAAGTCCCTGACAGAATGGAGGCCTTGGTCCCCTGGGCTATGGCTGATGCCTCTGACACCAAGGCCTGTGAGGAGACACATTGTCCTCATGCCACCGGAGCCTCCTTGCCTCCTTGCACCCTGGCAGAGAGGCCAGGCAGTGTGATACCGTTGTCCTTTACTTGGCACTGCACAGCCCACATCCCAGTGCCCCAGGAAGAGCCCTGAGCCACGCATGAGGGACACAATCAAGGGTCAGGGCTTGGGTTTTGGCTTGAGAAACACATCAAGGCTTGAGAAAGCATCAGAGCCGCTTGCACTCTGCCTTTGCCTGCCTGTCAGCACTGCCTCCAATTTTCTGCTCTAACGAGTCCATGGGGAGGCCTTGTCAGTAATGGCCCTCAGAGGGACCCCTTAATGCTTCAGGGTACTTTGGGTTTTGCTTCTGACTTTGACTTCTGGAAAGGTTTGTGCAAATCTCCCCTCAGTATCTCAGGCTCAAGGACTCAGCACCAAATGCACCCTGGGGCTCATTACAATGCAGAAAGCCTACTGTGCCTTGCTGTTCCTGCACTTTTTTTCAAGACTTCATGTCTTGTACAGCTAATTGGAGCTGTTTCAGTGGGGTAGGCAAAGAGGAAAAGTTCAGTAAAACAATCAGTTTTGCTTCTTAAGGGTATTTTGTCTGATTTTTCAGTCTACTGAAGAAGCAGCATGCTCCAGTGGATATTGATCTAAGATGACTCGTCAGGAGGTCTGGAAGGGAAGGAAAAGTAGTCCCTTGAGGTCTGTCTGGACGACCTTGCTCCTCACCTCCCCAAGCCCACCAGTTCCTTCATCGGCCACCTGGGACTTGCATCCCTTTCCTCATACCAGACTTCTCGACTGAGCTCTGCAGATGGATGTTACAGCTCCTTTGCACCAGCTCCCACCTGCTTTCCTTAGAGAACTGGGCTGCACACAGCCACTGAAAGGTTTCTCTTCATTGCCAACAAACAAAAGTTAAACATGGTGCCATTTAATCAGCTTGAAAACTCTCTCCTCAGCTGTCTGCTGAGTCCAAGCAGCAGCTAACGTGGTCCGCCTTTTACAAGGGATTTCTGTACAAGAACACTTTTAGACAGATAAGAAAGCAAAGATATAAACACATGATTAAGGTGTTGACTAAAGAGTTAATTAGACTCCTGAAAAATGGGGCAAGTCTCTAACTCCCTAAAGCTCAAAGCAGAAACCAAAAAGTTGAGAGGCATCTGAATGATCCAAGAGCAAGCGGAGGAGGAAACCTGACAACAATGGGAAGGGCATGCATCCAGAGAGTCTGCTGAGAAGATGTCCTTAGGCATGGCCACTTACTCAGGAGAGGTGGAAACACCTGAATGACGAGGGAGATGAGATACTAGACAGAGTAGTGGTAAGACAAGTCCAGGCGAAGATCAATATTTCTTCTCCTGCCATTAGTACACTTCCAGGAAATTCCTATCCTGTCATGGTGGGAAAACATTGTTGTTTCTTGAAAGTACTCCAGTGATTCAGCTGATGCAAATGTGCTCGTTTTTTTTTTTTTTTTTTAATTATAAAAAAAAAAAAGCATTGTGCACCTTTCCAGGCAGACATCAGTTGTCGGACCACAAAAAGGCAGTGCCACTTTCAGGGGTCTCAGTGTAGCTGAGGTGCTGGCCTGGGATTGGCATCTATCCCAGAGGACCTCGGGGAGACCAGAGCACCTTGCAGGCTGCAGGTGGAGGCTGGGCAGACGTTCCCAGGGCATCTCTGCTGGCACCAGGTGTCTGTGTCCCTGTAGCTGAAGACATTTGTGTCCTACGTCCATTCCCAGTTCTGGAAAACACCTTCCTTTCAAAAAAAAAAGAAATCCCCTCCAAAGACACTGTCGTGATTTAACCCAGCAGGCAGCTAAACACCACACAGGTGTTGGCTCACTCCTCACCCTCCCCAGCAGGATGGGGGAGAGAATAGAGGGGAAAAAAAAAAAAAAAAAGTAAAATTAATGGCTTGAGATAAAGACAGTTTAATAAGACAGAAAAGGAAGAGAAAATCGTCATAATAATAACAAGAATAATAGTAATGATAAAAGAATATACAAAAAAAGTGATGCATAATGCAATTGTTCACCACCCACTGACTGATGCTCGTCCAGTTCCTGAGCAATGGTTCCCTCCCTGGCCAGTTCCCCCCAGTTTATATACTGAGCATGATGTCATATGGTATGGAATATCCCCTTGACCAGTTTGGGTCAGCTGTCCTGGCTGTGTCCCCTCCCAGCTTCTCGCTGGCAGAGCACGAGAAGCTAAAAAGTCCTTGACTAGTGTAAGCATTACTCAGCAACAACTAAAACATCACTGTGTTCTCAACATTATTCTCATGCTAAATCCAAAACACAGCACTATACCAGATACCAGGAAAAAAAACCCAATAAAATTAACTCTATGCCAGCCAAACCAAGGACAGTATCCACCCCATATTCTATACCATATACCTCATGCCCAGGTCCCACACTTTCCAATACATTCCAATGAATCACCACCACTTTTCCTCTCTTTTGATATAAACACACAGAGATCAGTCCCTTGGTCTATGGGCCATCCCTCTAAAGTGTCTGCTGAGTTCCTTTGGTCCATGACTTTGGGCTCGACCTGGCATAACAGTCCTTCAGGGCAGGAGAGATGGTGAGTGGTGTTGGATCGTTGCATGCTGAAGCCAGCTCTGGTTCCATTATCGCTGCTGGGTTAAACCACAACAGACTGAAGAAAAGCTGAGAAATGTGTTGACATCTTTCTTTGCTTTGGATCTTTCTCTTCAGTTCTTCTTGCTTCCATTTTCATTGACATTAACTGACATCTGACAGGCCTACAGGCATTAAAAGAAGATCCTTTTGTGTCTTGCACAGAGCCCCATGTCCCCAGAACCTTCCCTGCCCAGGACTCCTCAGTCTTTGCACAGAGTGAGTCACACTGAGGTGTCGACCTCTCTTCACTGCTCTAGATGTTGGGTTAGATGGTCACTTACAGCGCGGGAGGATTCATGTCCCATAAACATCTGCTCTGCTCCAGTTAGAAACAGGGCCCAGCTTCATAGGTTCGTAAGAGAACTGAGGTTGAAGGGACCTCAGGAAGGCTGCAGCCCACCCTCTCAGAAGCAGGATCAGACCCAAGCCGTTCAAGGCTTGGTTCAGTCCAAGTTTGAAAACCCGCAAGGACAGAGACTGCAGAACCTCTCTGGGTAACCTGTTCCAGCACTTGGCTGAGCTCATGGGGAAAAAAGGTTTCCTTATGTCCTGGCTGAACCTCTTCTCTTTCACCTTCCTCCCATTGTCTTTTGTCTTCCCACCATGCACCATGGTGAAGACCCTGGCTCTGTATTCTCCATATCCTCCTTGTAGGGACTGGCAGGCCAGGATGAGCTCCCCCTCAGCCTTCCCTTCTCAAGGCTGGACAAGCCCAGCTCCCTCAGCCTCTCCTCACCGGCAAAGTGCTCCAGTCCCTGGCTGTCCTCAGGGACCTTTGCTAAAACCACTCCAGCTTGCCAGTATTGTTCCTGAATTGAGGATCTGAAATTTGGATGGAATATTCCAGAGAATCCCTTCCCTCCATCTCCTGGCCATGCTCCTGATCACACAGCCCAGGATGCTGGTGGCCTCCCTTGCTGCCAGGGCACACGACCGCCTCCTGTCCAGCTCGCTGACCACCAGGACCTTTCCCACAGGGCTGCTCCCAGCCAGGCAGCCCCCAGTCTGTGCCATTGCCAGGGTGAGTCCCCTGCAGGGGCAGAAACTGGCATTTGTCCTTGTGGGATTTCATGAGGTTCCTGCCAATACGTGCTCTCCTCCTTGAACCCCTTCATTGAGCACAGAGACCTGGGAGTAAAGACTCAGGCAAAGAAGGCCTTGAGTCCCTCAGCCCCATTGGTGTCTCCTGTTCATTAGATCACTGTTGTTGTTCAGCAGCAGCCCTGCATTTGCCTTGTTTTGCCTTGGTCTCTAACACAGCAATGGACGCTCTTCTATTTGCTCTTGACTTTTCTTGCAGCCCCCAACTCCAGGAGGTCACCCCCTGGCACCTGCTTCATGGCCCCTGTCAGTGCCTTGTTGGCACTGGGGAGCAAAGGGTGTATTCGGTGTGAGGAACAGTTTCTCTTGCATGATCTCCATGACGTCCCTTTGTGCCCAGTCCCCCTTCTGTTCCTCCTATTTCAGACAGCCTCCCCCAGGTCCTGGAACATAATCAGCCCTATCTGCACACCATGTGGGGTTTTGCAGACATCCCTGCTCCGGGGTCTGCCAGGGTCTGGACAAGGAGAGAGGTCGAGCAGGGCTGGCCATTCCCCCAGCGCAGGCCCTGAGCCCAGCAGGAGGAGGCAAAAATGGCCGTGCAGCCAAACTCACCCATAAACCTGTGGAGATTGGAGAGTGCTGCAAGTGGACAAATAGGGAGGCTCACTCCAGTAACTGAAAGCTCCCTCCAGTCCCATTCCCTAACACATTGCCCTGAGCCCTACTGCCCTCAGCCCATGGAGAAACCAAGCACAGCAGCACAGACTCACGGGGGCAATGGTTTATCCTGTTCCTGACCTCAGCTTTGGAAGAAGAGCCCAACCTCCAGACACCAGCACTGAGGAAATCCCCTTTTATTACAGAGGTGTGACATGGGAGGCCAGCTCTACCATCGGGCCAGGCACATGTGCTTTAGGTCAGCCAGACTGGGTTGATGCCTCTGGAGAAGTGGACTGCATGCAGACATTCCTGGACAAAAAGAATTCTCACAGATAAAATGCCCAAAGCACAGGAGGTTCCCCAGATACATTGGAAATCACTTGTGAGGAGACATGGGCAGCTTATTGCTGCTGAAAGACTACGGATTGAATGAGCTTCTTCAGTGCGCCTTTAAGCTCCTGGTTCCTCATGCTGTAGATGAGGGGTTTCACTGCTGGAGGCACCACTGAGTAGGAAACAGCCACCATCAGATCCAGGGATGGGGAGGAGATGGAAGGGGGCTTCAGGTAGGCAAACATGCCACTGCTGATAAACAGGGAGACCACGGCCAGGTGAGGGAGGCACGTGGAAAAGGCTTTGTGCCTTCCTTGCTCAGAGGGGAACCTCAGCACGGCCCTGAAGATCTGCACATAGGACAGCACGATGAAAACAAAACACCCTAAATTCACTAAGATACTAACCACAAGAAGCCCAATCTCCCTAAGGTAGGAGTGTGTGCAGGAGAGCTTGAGGATGTGGGGGATTTCACAGAAGAACTGGTCCACAGCATTGCCCTTGCAGAGGGGTAGTGAAAATGTATTGGCCGTGTGCAGGAGAGAACTGAGAAATGCACTGCCCCAGGCAGCTGCTGCCATGTGGACACAAGCTCTGCTGCTCAAGAGGATTCCGTAGTGCAGGGGTTTGCAGATGGCAACGTAGCGGTCATAGACCATGATAGTGAGAAGGTAACACTCTGCTACTACCAAGAAGGCAAAGAGAAAGAGCTGGTAAGCACATCTCATGTAGGAGATGTCCCTGGTGTCCCAGAGGG
The DNA here is from genome assembly GCF_965183815.1 of Platalea leucorodia. Classification (NCBI taxonomy): domain Eukaryota; kingdom Metazoa; phylum Chordata; class Aves; order Pelecaniformes; family Threskiornithidae; genus Platalea; species Platalea leucorodia. The sequence continues at coordinate 129,630 of NW_028121373.1, read as the reverse complement.
AATTGGCCATGGCTTTGGGGACAGTGGTGGAGATAGATGCCAGGTCGAGCAGGGCGAGGTTGAGGAGGAAGAAGTACATGGGGGTGTGGAGGTGGTGGTCACAGGCGATGGCAGTGATGATGAGGCCATTGCCCAGGAGGGCAGCCAGGTAGACGCCCAGGAAGAGCCAGAAGTGCAAGAGCTGCAGCTCCCGCCTGTCTGTGAATGCCAGCAGGAGGAACTGGGTGATGGAGCTGCTGTTGGACATCTGCTGCCTCTGTGCACGGGGTCCTGTTCCTACAGGAAGAGTCAATGAAGCATTAGGGGAGACTTCTCTGAGCAAAATCTAAGCCTTTCTCATACACTTTCACCCTGCTCTACCACAGCCTCCACCCCGCCTACTCATTTTCCAGGAGACCTTCCTTCAGCTCAGTGGCTGCAGCTCTGGCTGAGCACAGTGTGGGGAGCAAGGCCTCTGCCCGCTGGCTGCTGAGGAGTCAGCCCTGCTCTGCAGCAGTGAGATCATGGGAATGGTGGGGCAGGGGCCAGTCCTGGTGTTCAACTTTGTCAGATGAAACTGCTCCTAACGCAGAAGGGCCTGTCAGCATCTGCACTCCCAGTGCTAAGGAACGGGGATAGCGGATGGCAGTTTGAAATGTTTGGGGTTTTTAAAGCTCCCCCCATCTCACCTGAGGAGTTTTCTTGGATGCCAGAAACCCTCAGCATTTCTGCTTCACTCAGGGAGAGCAGAGGGAGTCCTGCGAGGCAAAAGGATTGCCTGGGGCTTAGTGGAGACTGAGGGGAGCTGCTCTGTCCCTCCGACTTGTTCCCTCCAAGCTGCCTTGGGCTTGTTCTTGAGATGGGGGTGATCTCACTCTTGTGTTACCCTGAAAAAAAAAAAACAGACACTGCTGTGAGCAGAGGGATCCAGCGCAGACCACTAAATGTCTCACCTTTTCTCAAGGTCTCAGCACCCCACTTCCACCCAAGGACACACAGGGCTCATTTGACAAACCCAAAAGAACGTTCTCTGTCATAGCATCTCTGCACTTCTCCATGGGGATTTCAGATAACACAAAGGTGCTATAGGACAGGATTGCAACCTGGAGGGAAGTTGGGAAGGAAACCTCAGGGAGATAGCCAAGTGTCCTAATGACACCATCTGATCAAGGCAAAACCAGCTTATTCTCCAGTCCCACACACTGCATTGCACACAGCGACAAAGGTTAGAGGAAAGCTGGGACACTTGTTCCCATGGACACAAATGCATGAAAGGACCCACAAAATCAGTGTGTGACTCTGCAGCTGAAGCTCCACCGCCCCAGGGATCCTGGCAGCAAGAATGACATAACAATCAATCATAAAGACAAGTGGAGAAACAAGGAAAAATATACATTGAGGATGTGGCTGAGAGAGGCCAGGGCAGAGGCATTGGGGCACTCAGACAGCATTCCCCTTCCCCAGCTGTGCACGCCACCTCCCAGACACCACCATTGCCGGGCAGCTGCTCTCAGCCCCTGCGCTCTGCAGAGGGAACTGGGCCCGTGGCTGCAGAGCTGCACCACGGCTCTGCTGGAGCTCTGGCTGCAGAGGAGGTGGTTCACGCCTTGGAGCCCCCAGCCCTGAGGGTAGAGGCTTTGGTGGGTGGGAGAGGAGGCAAGGGGCCTTGCTCAGAGGAAGGGGTCTGCACTGGAAGGGATCAAATGGAGTTTTCTGCGTTCCGCCTCCTACATACTTCTGGTTTTAGTTTCCTCTCATTCCCAGATCATATCCTTGCTGCCTGGAGATTTTCCTGCTGGGAGGTGTTTCCCTGTGCCATGTCTTTTCCCTGTCAGTGCTCACAGACCCCATCCCAACCTCTGTGCACTCATCCTGGCCCTCCAGAAACCTGCCTGTTTGCAGGGCACTGGCTGGGTGCATGTTCCTGTTTGCAGGTGGAAAAGGGCAGGTCAGAAGAACCCTGATGGGTCCAGCAGAGGTGATGCTGGTGCTGTCCATAGGCAGAGCAGTGGCTGAAGGCATGTTACGTGGCTTCTGACAGACCTACTGATCACTCAGTATTGCAGTTCAGGAGTCTCAGTGACTTATTAAAACTTCAGAGATCCTTTTCCATTGATCTTTTTCTCTCCCCTTCCCTACCCCCCTGGAATAGGAAACTCAAAAGACAGACTCAGGAAATCTCCTTATCATTCTACTAATCTCTGCCTTGATCTTCTCCTTGAGACATCCCCTTGGAAATATTCTGGGGTTGATCTGGGCCTGTGAGCAGCCCTGACCCATGCAGCATCCTCTCAACAGCAGAAGGACCCTGCCTTGCTGGGGGCTGCTCCTTCCACCCACAGCTTCTCCCTGCAGCACCGTGGTGAATTCCTCGGACAGGCTGCGTGCTGACCCTGGCAGGCGGCAGAGTCCCTGCCCCAGCACACAGCCCCCTGGGCTGCAGGGACCCTGCTCGGAAGGACAGCCCTGGGCACCCCTGGCTGCACACCCACCTTCACACCCCTGCAGCCATCCCTGGGAGAAGGCAGCCATCCTGCTCTTTCCCTCTGATGGTGCAGCAGGGAGTCCCTGCTCTGGAGCACATCCTCTGCCTCTACACCAGAGAATCTCTGAGAGTGGTACTTACAAATCTTGCAGCCTGTGTGACATGCCGGCTTTAGGAGATCCCTCCAGGATCTGCAGATGCAATGCCCTGCAGCCACAGACTTTCTATCTGTGAAGATTTCTCTGCTGGTGAGCTCTCAGCGTCTTCCCACTCCAGTTTTTTTTTTAAACTCTCTCTGCCTCACTCCTCTCCCCTCGGTGCCTGCAGGCAGTGTCCTCAGCCCTGCTGCGCTTTGCAGAGGAGCTGCTCCTGGGCAGAGCTGTCTCTCTGCAGCGCTGCCCACTTGCCATGAGCTGCCTCCATCCCAGGAGCCCAGCCCAGCTCAGCAGCAGAGGCCCTGCCCAAGGCAGCACTTTCTCTGCCCCTCTGGGCTCCCTCCAGGTGTCCCTGGGGCTCCAGGGGAACCTGCTGGGAAACAGGCTGAAGGCATCACTCATGTTCCCTCTCTCAGCTGAGGGGAGACAAGTATTCCTAGCACTGTCATTTCTCCTATGAGGAAAAGATTTGGGCATGAGAATCACCTTTCCTTGTCCCATCATTAGACAGGACACCTAGACAGTGACAGAAAAATTTACACTTTCTGAAAGAAGGGATTCACAGAGTCAATCGAGGCATCTCAATCAGGATCTGTAGTCCTGGTGGTGGAAAGGGACTCATCTCCCTCCCATGCCTGCCACAAACCCAGAGGAGGTGGGATTCCTCTTGCCTCATTTCAGCTGTGCAGAACACAAGCACCTGCATGTGAGTGGCCTGTCTCAGCTCCCATGCTCATCATTGGAGAGGGATGCGAGGAGTGAGATGCAAATGTCTGGTGACATTTGAGGTGCCAGGGGTGGTCCAAGACATGGGCAGGGAACTGTAAACTGAAATGGAGCAGCTCATACAGACAGGGCAGGATCTGGGGGCATCCTCTTGGAGGCTGTTGAGAATTTCCTTTGGCCTTCTGAAAGGAGAGCTGATGCCCAAAAGAAGGGCAGTTGAACTTATTATGTTCAGGGCAGCTTACAGAGTTATTCATCTGAACAATTGAAGGGATGCACCATAGGGAGAGCTCAGTCTCCCTCTTCTCCTTCCGCTGTATTTACCAGGTCTCCACTAACTACATTGCCAGTTGTCTCAGGTACAGCCCCACATTGCCTAACAGGATTTAGGGCAGCAACGCAATTTAATGTTCAAATCCAGGCCCCCAGAGCTACAGGAGATGCCAGGGCTTGCAGGAACAGCAGAGGACCTCCAGGAAAGCAATTCCCATTCAGGGCGGGTGTGTGACAGACAGCCCAGATGGCATCGCAGGGAGTGCGATTTGCTGCCTGTGTGCCATTGACTGATGCCGTCAGTCAGAGGTATCAGCCGTCAGATGCCATCAGAGAGGCAAGGTCTGCTCCTCCTCTACCCAGCAGCTGCAGGCATTGTGTGAACACAAAGCACGTCACACCCATGATGGTACAGCCAAGGAACAGACCGCTCATTTTCACAATGTGCCCGGATACACCTTGTCTTCAAGGACAGCATCCTTCAAGCACAGCAATGATCCCCACAAAAACTCAATTGAACCTGGAAAGGGAATGCAACGGGAACCAAGATGAGCTGTTGCTACATCAGCAACGCTTAAAGAAGAAACAGAGAGAATGGGGGACCACTGCTGAATTTAGTAAGAGTAGGTGTAGATAGATCTATGTCCTCCTTGCCTGAGTTTCCACCAGCAAGGTCTCCCAGGCCTTTGAGCTTTGAGGCAGGACTCTGGAAAGGAACAGCCACTGGTAGATGGCGATCAAGCCAGGGGTTGCTTTGGCAAACCACACCCTTACCAGTCCATGGGACTGGAGAGGTTGTACCCAAGGGTGCTGGTCAGCAAGGTCAGCTCATGTGGATGACTGAGCACAGCCACCCCCAGCAGTGGGCATTCCCCATCTGCCAGCCTGAGGCATGCACACAAGATGGAAATGTCTGTATCATCCCTGCTTGGCACAGGAGGGACCTTCCTTCCTGCTTTATTCCCAGGACAATCCTCCTCCTCCTCCTCTTTCACCTGCAGACATTCACTGCTTTCCATTTTGGGGCTCACACATGGTTGTAAGGATTTGCTAACACCATCAGCCATCAGCCTGTTTCTCCCTGAAATCTCCCTGACCCCCTGTCCTAGACCTACACATGGCCAATCACTGCTGCTCAGGGCCACTCACTCTTCAGAAGAGGCCTTGAGCTTCCTGGATCTTCCTGGTGAATATTACAATCCTCCTAGCTCCCGCCAGAGCTCATGGTGAGCTTTCTTGGCAATAACTGGGCCTTTATGACCATCACTTAGGAAATTGTTGTCTTGTTATGACCTTCTGGGCAGAAAGTGTAGTCACAGAAAAGCACCAAATCTATTAAAATGGATGCCGAGTGAATTTCCAGTAAGCTCCCCCCATGGCTGTGGCTTCCTGGCAAGGAATCTGGCCTGAGAAGGGGATCCAGCCTCTTCCACTCTCTGGAGAGGAAAACCAACAGTGTCCATGCCAGTAGGGGACACAGAGGGTGACTTTTGCAAGACCACCCTTCATCTGAACCCCTTCAAACCTGTGGACTGGGGATCGTGCTGTCTATTGCAAATACTGATCCCATTGGCATTGCCCAGAGGGGCTGCCACAGATGCACATTGCTCCCCTGCAGATATTGATATTTAGGCAGATTAATGCTTTTGTCATTGTTGTTGTAGATACTGATCTTCTTAGGGAAATCACACAAACACTTGAAGGAGAATTGGGGGATTACCACCTCAGTGGCTCTCCAGTGAACTGGTTCCTGTTTGCCATTGTCTCACTGCCATTGTGCAGGGTGTGGGGTAAAAGGCGCTGGGCAGAGGGGGAGAATCACTTCTTCTGGCTCTGCTCCTGCTCATACAGCCCAGCATGCTGTTGGCCGCCTTTGCTGCTGGCTCCTGTCTTGCCTGATGAAACTCAGGGAGCAGCAGAGCCATTTCCACAGAGCTGCTGCCCAGCCACGCAGCTCCTGGCCTCCGTCACTGCAGCCTATAGTTCCTCTGCTCAGCCCTTGGGTCTTTTGAGAAGCTGTATGCTACATTTGCTTTTGGCTTTCTCCAGTCCTGATGACCTTCCAAAATGTATCAGAGTAGCCCTGCTATGACATCGGCCTGGTCTCTCAACAGCCTTGGATTCATCCCGTCTGCTCCAATGGACTACTAAGGGTTGAGGTTACCCACGTAACTCCTGACTTGGTCTCTATCCACGGCTGGGTTTCTGGCGTTCTGCCTCTTAGGCACATGAAAGTGAGAGACCTTGCTGGCGAAGATAAAGGCCAAGAGTGCCTCACACCTATCTACACCTACTCTTCGCAAATTCAGCAGTGGCCACACATGAGCTTTATTTCTTCTTTCACTGTTCCTGAAGTAGTACCAGCTCATCGTTGTGCCCTTGAACTCCCTTGCAAGTGTCAGCGCTATGGGAGCTCTGGTTTTTCTCAAACCAACCGTATTTCTGAATTCCTCCTTTGTTTTCATCCTAGCATCCACCTCTTGGATGCTTCCTTTTTTGCTATGGAGCTTCCCCATGAGTTTCCTGTTTCCCCAAGCTTCTCTCCTGATAGCTCTGCTTGTTTTCCTGACTATTGGTATGCACGGGCTGGTACGTGAAAGACACTGTCCTTGAAGACCAGCTGTACTGAGCTCTGCTGCCCTTCTGTGCTGCTGACATGGACTCCCCCACTAGAAATCACAAGACTAGGCCAAAGTCTGCTCCTCTGTGCACTCTTCTCTTCTCCTTCCCCTGGGGAGGTGAGACCCCACTATTTCATGGTCGTGACAGCCACGGCTGACATTGGCTTTCATATCCATGTCCAGCTCTTCCTTCTACAGAGTAACAGATGCATCTTGGACCACTTCCTGAACCCCAAATGTCACCAGGTGTTTGTGTCTGAACTGCTCACTCCTGGTCTCCATCTCCATTAGCACCATGGGAGCTGAGACAAGGAGCTCACATGCAGGTGCCCATTTTGTGCCCACCTGAACTGAGGCAAGAGGAATCCCAGCTTCTGTGGGTCTCTGGTCTGCATGGGAGTGAGCTGAGAGCCTTTCCAGCCCCAGGACTACAGACCCAGGATGAGATGCCTCAGCTGACTCTGCTGAACCCCCTCCCTCAGCAGAGGTAAAGGAAATCCCTCCCTGTGACTGTCTGGGTGTCCTGTCTAATGCTGAGACAAGGAAAAGTGATTATAGGACCTAAACCTGACTCTGGAAAGAGAAATGACAGTGCTGGGAATAAATCTCTTTCCCCAGCTGAGGGAGGGAACATCAGAGATGATTTCAGCCTGTTTCACAGCAGGTTCCCCTGGAGCCCAGAGGGGCAGAGAAAGTGGTGCCTTGGGCTGGGCCTCTGCTGCTGAGCTGGGCTGGGCTCCTGGCATGGAGGGAGCTGCTGGCAAGTGGGCAGCACTGCAGAGAGACAGCTCTGCCCAGGAGCAGCTCCTCTGCAAAGTGCAGCAGGGCTGAGGACACTGCCTGCAGGCAGCGAGGGGAGAGAAGTGAGGCAGAGAGAGTTTAAAAAAAAACCTGGAGTGGGAGGATGCTGAGAGATCACTGGGGGAGAGATCATCAAAGCCCTCTACATGGTAAGTCTCTGGCTACAAGACAATGCTGCTGCTTTTTGCTGAGTGCTTTCCTTAAGCTGGCAAAACCCCGCAGCTTATGGTATCTGTAAATACAACTCTCAGGGTTTCTCTAGCGCACAGGAGGAGGACATGCTCCAGGGCGGGGACTCCCTGCTGCACCATCAGAGGGACAGGGAATGACAGCTGCCTTCTCCCAGGGATGGCTGCAGGGGTGTGAAGGTGGGTGTGCAGCCAGGGGTGCCCAGGGCAGTCCTTGCGAGCAGGGTCCCTGCACCCCAGGGGGCTGTGTGCTGGGGCAGGGACTCTGCCGCCTGCCAGGGTCAGCACGCAGCCTGTCCGAGGAATTCACCACGGTGCTGCAGGGAGAAGCTGTGGGTGGAAGGAGCAGCCCCCAGCAAGGCAGGGTCCTTCTGCTGTTGAGAGGATGCTGCATGGGTCAGGGCTGCTCACAGGCCCAGATCAACCCCAGAATATTTCCAAGAGGAGGTTTCAAGGAGAAGGTCAAGACAAGAATTCCAAAGATAAGGAACTTTCCTGAGTCTGTGTTTTAATTTCCTGCTCTTGGGGAATGGGAAGAGACAAATGATAAAGGAGATCTTAATTTTGACAAGTCACTGAGACTGCTGAACTGTAACTTTGAGTGATCAGTAGGTCTTCCAGGAGTCTCCTGATGTCTTTTCAGTCACTCCTCTGCCTATGGACAGCACCAGCATCACCTCTGCTGGACACATTGGGGTTAGGGACCTGCTGTTTCTTCTACATGCAAACAGGAAAATGCACCCATCCGGTGCCCTGCAAACAGGCAGGTTTTTGCAGGTCCAAGGTAAGTGCACAGAGGTTGGGATGGGGTCTGTGATTGCTGACAGGGAAAAGACATGGCACAGGGAAACACCTCCCAGCAGGAAAATCTCCAGGCAGCAGGGATATGATCTGGGAATGAGAGGAAACTAAAATCAAAAATGTTGTGGGAGGAAGAATTTAGAAAATTCTGTAAGATCCCCTCCAATGCAGACCCCTTCCTCTGAGCAAGCCCCCTTGCCTCCTCTCCCACCCAGCACAGCCTCTGCCCTCAGGGCTGGGGGCTCCAAGGCGTGAACCACCTCCTCTGCAGCCAGAGCTCCAGCAGAGCCGTGGTGCAGCTCTGCAGCCACGGGCCCAGTTCCCTCTGCAGAGCACAGGGGCTGAGAGCAGCTGCGCGGCAATGGTGGTGTCTGGGAGGTGGCGTGCACAGCTGGGGAAGGGGAACGCTGTCTGAGTGCCCCAATGCCTCTGCCCTGGCCTCTCTCAGCCACACCCTCAATGTGTTTTTCTTTGTGTTTCAACTTGTCTGTGTTATTGTTCTTTCATTCTTGCTGCCAGGCTCTCTGGGGAGGTGGAGTTTCATCTGCAGAGTCACACACTGATTTTGTGGGTCCTTTCATGCATTTGTGTCCATGGGAACAAGTGTCCCAGCTTTCCTCTAACCTCTGAGGCTGTGGGCAATGCAATCTGTGGGGCTGGGGTATGAGCTGAATCTCCCTCACTCAAGTGCCATCATTAGGACACTTGGCTACTGCCTTGAGGATTCCTTCCAAGCTGTGAGCTTCCCTCCGGGATGCAAACCTGTCCCCTAGAACCCTTTTGTTATCTGAAAGCCCTGTGCAGAAGTGTAGAGATGCTGCAATGGAGGAAACGTTTATGCCTTGGTGAAATGAGCCCTGTGTGTCCCTGGCTAGAAGTGGGGTGGTGAGATGTTGAGAAAGGGCGAGATATTTAATAGTCTGAGGTAGATCCCTCTGTTCTCAGCAGTGCTTGGTGGCTTTTCAGGGTAATATGGGATTGTGATCACCCTCCACCTCTGAAAGGGGCAAACCCAGGGCAGCTGGGAGCCAGACGGAGGGACAAACCAGCTCCCCTTATTCTGCACCAAGCCACAGGCACTCCTCTTGCCTCGCAGGACTCCCTGTGTTCTCCCTGAGTGCAGCACAAATGCTGAGGCTTTCTGACATCCAAGAACACTCCCCAGGGTGCGAGGGGAGGAGGAGCTGTCAAAAACCCAAACCTCTCAACCTGCCTTCTGCCACCTCAGTTCCTTAGCACTGGGAGTGCAGATGCTGACAGCCCCTTCTGCACTAGGAGCAGTTTCATGAGAGAAGGTCAAACACCAGGGCTGGCCCCTGCCCCCACTCTTCCCATCAACCCACTGCTGCAGAGCAGGGCTGACCCCTCGGCAGCCAGCGGGCAGAGCCCCTGCTCCTCATGGCACATTCAGCCAACACCAACCAGGGCTGCAGCCACAGAGCTGAAGGAAGGTCTGCTAGAAAAGGAAAAGGGTGTCTGCATGTAGCAGGGCGAGGGTGTATGAGAAATGGCTTTGATTTTGCTCAGAGAAGTCTCCCTGACTTGTCACTGTCTTTTCCTCCTATTACAGTGCCCATACCCAGCGGAAGTAAATGTCCAACAGCAGCTCCATCACCCAGTTCCTCCCCCTGGCATTTGCAGACACACGGGAGCTGCAGCTCTTGCACTTCTGGCTCTTCCTGGCCATCTACCTGGCTGCCCTCCTGGGCAACGGCCTCATCATCACTGCCATCGCCTGCGACCACCACCTCCACGCCCCCATGTACTTCTTCCTCCTCAACCTTTCTGTACTTGACCTGGGCTCCATCTCCACCACTGTCCCCAAAGCCATGGCCAATTCCCTCTGGGACACCAGGGCCATCTTCTACATGGGATGTGCTGTCCAAGTCCTTCTGTTTGTATTTTTTATTTCAGCAGAGTATTGGCTTCTCACCATCATGGCCTATGACCGCTATGTTGCCATCTGCAAACCCCTGCATTACGGGACCCTCCTGGGCAGCAGAGCTTGTGTCCACATGGCAGCAGCTGCCTGGGGCACTGGGTTCCTCTATGCTCTCCTGCACACTGCCAGTACATTTTGACTCCCACTCTGCCAAGGCAATGCTGTGGACCAGTTCTTCTGTGAAATCCCCCACATCCTCAAGCTCTCCTGCTCACACTCCCACATCAGGGAAGTTGGGCTTCTTGTGGGTAGTGGTTTTCTTTTTTTGGGATGTTTTGTTTTCATTGTGCTGTCCTATGTGCAGATCTTCAGGGCTGTGCTGAGGATCCCCTCTGAGCAGGGACGCCACAAAGCCTTTTCCACGTGCCTCCCTCACCTGACTGTGGTCTCCCTGGTTATGAGCAGTGGCATGTTTGCCTACCTGAAGCCCCCCTCCATCTCCTCCCCACCCCTGGACTTTGTGATGGCAGTTCTGTACTCGTTGGTGCCTCCAGCAGTGAACCCCCTCATCTACAGCATGAGGAACCAGGACCTCAAGCGTGCAGTGTGGAAACTGATAACTAGATGGTTTTCTGAAGCAATAAACTGCTTCTGCATAGCAGTTATATTGTAGCTCGTTACAGGCCCAGCCTGTCTTCTGTGTTTTTTGTTGTTGGCGGTGGTTTTTTTGTTGTGATAATGTTGTCATCCTCTTTCTAATTCACTGTCTGCTTTGCTTTTCTGACCGAGGAGTTGTGTAAATGAGGAGCCTTGCTCCCTGTGTTTTTAAAGAAAATAAAGGACCCTGCAGCAACAGTTTTTTTCCTTACATCCTTCTTCCAAGGGCTTTTTTTGGAGCTGCAAGGACAGTTCCTGTGTGCATGGGTGGAGGGGAAAAGAGTCCCAGCATGGCAGCACTGCCAGGGAGCACCAGCGCTTGGTCTTCCAGAGCTGTTCTCTTGCCACTTCCACACTCTCTTCCTGATCCCTTGTGTTGGTGTCAGCCCTGAGTGCTGTGACAGCTTGGTCACAGTTGTGCTGCGTGGTCGTCCTGTGACCGCAGGCAGGGACAGGCAATGGGCACTTCCATGACAGAGCTGGCCTCCGTAGCAGCGCTTCCATAAAGAAGGGTGATCTCCTCAGGGCAGTGCCTGAAGGCTTAGGTCTTCCTCCAAAGATTCTCTCAAGAACATGCCCAAGAAAGCAGCCCACAGATGAAAACACCAATGTACAGCTAAAGAATGTGAGTGTGCAGGGTTGCAGCCCACAGCAGCGTCCTCACACAGCCAGGCCTCCTGAGAGAGACCTGAAGGACCAGCAGAGAAGGGTCTGGTCTGTGCCTGTGTTCGCTGGACACCCCAGGGCAATCATCCTGCACTAGCCCCTCACAACCACCATTGCCAACACTGGCCTTTCACCCCAGCTGGCAGAGGTTCTTTGTCCTTCCGTGGAAGGTCACCAAAGGAGTAGGTCAGAAGTCCATGTTTGCGTTGTACAGAGGAGATGTAAGCATGCACATCATGTACGTGAGCTGAGATGAACCTGAGTGAGCACAAATGCCATCAGCTCTTCCTTGGGGTTTCATGAAGGCCTGTGGGACACACAGTGCCTTGAGGTTCGCTTCACGTTGGGAGTAACATCCCCTGGGAAACCACCTGAATGCAGCACTGGGATGTGCTTCCTTGAGCTGAGGTCCCTGTGTCCATTCCTCATGCCGAGGGGCATCTCAGATGAATGCAGAGCAGGGCGATACACCACAGGGCTGAGGTGCCTCCCAGCCTCTGGCAGTGGCAGCAGGAGGCCAGAGAGTCCCTATGACTCCTTCAGTGCCCTCCCTCTGTGTGTAAGAGGGAAAGACTGTGTCTCTGAACACTCCTGGGTGCATAAGGAGTCCATGAGGCCAGCTTAAATGTGGACGCCTGACAGAACCCTGCCCTTTCTGTGTGTGACTCCAGGAACAAACCCCACTGGACCAGCGAGATTCATCTCAGCTGCCTGGGAAAGGCTCCTTGCAAGGGCTCCTGTCTGCTAAGTCACCCTTGCCCGCGATTCTGGATTGTGCCCTCAAAAGTGCCACAGCCATCAGAGAGGTTCTGGGGTCCCTGGAAAAGGCAGACGCCAATCCCATCTTCAAGAAGGGTAGGAACAAGATTTGGCAGAATTACAGGCTGGTCAGCCTACCTCTGTCCCTGGGAAGGGGATGGGACATGTCCTCCTGCAGCCATTTCCAGGCACTTGAAGGACAAGAAAGGGATTGCTGAACCACAACGGGCAGGGGAAAGAAAGGCGTGTTGTGTACATGCAATTTTGCAAGGCCTTGGTCTCTTGTGGTGTCCTTATAGCCAGATTAGTGCTACCTGGGCTGAAGAAGTGGACATTGGGTGGGAAGCTGGATGGATGATCAAGCCCAAATGTCACCAGTGGTACAAAGTCCTCTGTGCAGCCACCTGCTGATGGCATCCCTCAGTGACCAGCACTTGGGCCAACGCTGTGGAATGTCTTTATTATCCCCCTGTATGATGTGATGGAGCACACTTTCAGCTCCTTTCTGGATGATGCAAAGCTGGGCGGAGGCCTTGAACAGCCTCATCTGGTTCACCCTGCCTTGAGCAGAGAGTGAGGAAAGATGATGTTCAGGGGTCTCTTCAGACACGATTTATTCTATGGCTCACTGAATCTTTCCCTCGGAGAGGTTTTTGAAGAGAGAATAGGTGGAGGTCTGTGATGATCGCCCTGGGGCAGCTTGCTCGCGGTGTGCAGGGACTATGGCACAGAGCAGGTCCTGCTCTGCTGGCCCTTCAGTTCTCTGCCAGGCCTGGCTGTGTGAGCACACTGCTGCGTGCCCCCACCCTCCACACTCACACAGCTGAGCTGTATGCTGGTGTTTTCGTTTCCTGGGAACTTTCCAGCCCAGCCCCTCCCCAGCTCTCTTCACCTCCTCTGCCCTCTCCCCATCCTATCCCAGGAGAGCAGCCCAGTCTGGGCTGGCCCCATGGCAATGCCAGCCACAGGGTGCTGCAGAGCTCTGGGCACAGGAACGGGGTGCTCTTTTTATTTCTCCCCTCCACAGCCATGGTGCCCTGCTCTTCTCCCTGGACACCCCTTCTCCCCAGAGAGCCTTTCCCCACATCAGTGTGTCCATGCTGGCCTGGCCGGCCGTTCCTGCACCCCTGGCCACGCTCCCCACAGGGCCCTGAGCTGGCGGTGCTGCTCTGCAGAGCGAGGGGACTGTGGTGCCCTGGGGCCATGGGGTGGCCCTGCACTGGCCATGCTGGTCAGGGTGAGAAGCAGACCCAGCCAGACAGGGATCACTGCTGCTGAGCCCCTTTCCCTCTTCCACTTCCCAACTGGCCTGTGACCAAGGAAGGTGCTCAGTAGGACCCTGACACATTTCCATATGCCTCTGCGTTTGGCTGCTGCACTAAACCTGACACGTGGTGTTTCAGCTAGGGTGTCATGGATCACTCTCCAGTGTCATGTCCCTTGGCCTTCTGCTTGCTAACAGCCTGTCCGGGGACTGCAGAGAAAGAGCGCCCTTGGATGCAGCCCATCCGCTCAGTAGACTCCGAAGGGGTGAGCTTGCTTAAGGAGCCCCTGACTTGATCCTCATTCACTGCTGGTTGTTCTCTTCCTCCTTGAGTCCTGCCTGAGGGCACAAAGACCTGGGAGAACTTGCTGGTGAAGACAGAGGAAAAGAAGACATCATGTACTTCAGACCGAGCTGCATCTACTCTTCCTAAATTCAGCAGTGGCCCACTTCACCTTTCCTTGGTTTTGTCATGGTTAAGGAAGATGTAGCAGCTTACCTTGTTGCCCTCTGACATCCCTTGCAAGCTTGACCTTTTGGGGAGCTTTGACTCGCCTAACACAATCCTTATTTCTCCAGACAAGGTTTCTAAGCTCTTCCTTTGGAGCCTCTCCCTGCTTCCACCTTGTGCATGCTGCCTTTGGCACAGGACCTCAGCCATGAGGTTCCTGTTCAGCTCAGTGGGTTTCCTGAGGTGAAGGGTTGTTTCCCTGCATATGAGGACAGACCCTTCCTGTGCCCGGAGGAACATGTCCTTAAAGGCCTCTCAGCTTTTGTAGGTTTTTCCCTTTCAGAGCTTCCTCTCCATGGGATCTCGTACTACCAGAGCTCTGAGCAGGGCAATGTCTGCTTCTCTGAGAGAGAGATCCCAAACCTGAGCTCTGCCTTACATCCCTTGGGAACGGGGATGCAACTATTTCATGGTCACCACAGCCAAGGCTGACTCTTCAACATCCCTGACCGGCCCTGACTCACCCTCTCGGCCAGCTTGGTAGCTGGGAAAAGAAGTTGACCCCGAGACTCTCCCGGACCCCATGGGACTGTTTGCACCCACGCACTTTGCCCATCCATTGAGTGCAACTGTCGCTGATCTGGGGACTTCCTCAGGCTGCCTACAGAAGACTTTGTCCCCTTCCTCACCCTGACTGAGTGGTTCTAACTCCCACCTTCATGTCACCTTCACAGGTTTCTCCTCTGTTCCTCACCCACAAACACTCACGCAACGTGTCTTCTGCCCCACCATACATTCGATCTGCCCCATCCTTCATAGAGGGCATGCCCCGGTCTCATTCTCCCACCTTCATCAATCACCCTCAGTGTCTCCTAAAGAGCCTGTATCTAACCATGAGAGACCCAACGCTGTGCAACCTGTCCCACCACATCACCGCAGTGGTTCCCTCAGAAGCTCCGTGATGGAATAAGGGGCTCCAGATGCTCCTGCCTGTGTCCCAGGCTGAGGGCATTGGTGCACACTCCGGTTGCAGCAGCTCAGCAAAGGCTTCTCATGGAGAAAACTGGATCCAAGCACCCAGGACCCCGCATATCCAAAGGCTTTGCTTCAGAGCAAAGATGTGCTGGGAAGGATGGCAGGTGGCAATGTAATGATGAAATGAGGTGCTCATGAAGACAACAAACCCTGCAGTCTCTGAGGCAGAGAAACGCAGGCCTGGGCCATGATGGCCTTGCAAGAGAGAAGTTTGCTGCCTGAGCTGACTTGGCAGCACCTTGTGCCAATCTCCAGGAACACAAGGTACCCCTGAGAAAGTCCCTAGGTGAGGAAAGCCTGCACTCCAGCCAGCCTGTGGTCACCAGTGGCATGGGTTTTTTCAGTATCATCAGGTAGGCGGGTAGAGGAAAGGAGAGAAGAGAACTGTCAGGGGTTGAGAGTACAGGGACATGAGTGGAGACCCTGGTGTGATGCGTCTCCCAGTCTTGCAGCACATGTGGGTGTAGACGAGATGGACCTTGCCTCCTTGCCGGGGTGTTGGCATTCAGGTGCTGGCACAAAGGCACCAGACTCCTTTGGGAGGCCCTGCTGTGTCTGCCCAGACCCCCCTCCAGTGGGACATGGCTTTCCTGGAGGTCCTGTGCCATGTTTGGCAGCCACAGGCAGTTTCACTGGGCACCCCAGCCTCCCCTGGCATGGCACTAGAGGCCTTTCTGGTGCCATTTAAAATAGAGCCTTGAAACAAGGTAGGTGCCTTCACTGCAGGGATGTGCACGTGCCTGAATTTTGCAGTGAGCTGAGCTCTAGGGAGTGCAGAGAATGGTGCTGCAAGACAGATCTGACCCTCCTTCTCGTGCACTCCTCCTCTTGGTCAGCTGAAAGTCCAGCAGCTGCCATGGAAATGTGGGTCTGACAGACATTCAGATGCCCTAAACATTGGGTGTAACCTGAGGTGGCCAAGGGACCCTTCCCACCAGCCCCACAGCTGATGCTCAGGCAGGTGTGGGTGTCCCAGGTGTGCTCCACCACAGCTTGCAGACACATCCCCAAGTCTTGGACCACCCCTGGCACCTCAAATGCCACCAGGAGTTTGTGTGAGAGCAGCTGACTGCCACCCCCCATCCCCATGGATCCCAGTGGGTGCTCAGGGCAGGGGCTGGTCTGCAGGCACCTATTTTGTGCACCCTGAGCTGAAGCAAGAGGAATCCCAGGTGCTGTGGGTCTCTGGGGTGTATGGGGGAGAGCTGAACCCCACTGCAATCTCTGGCCTCCTCACCAGAGAGGAGACACCTTATGGGCTCTGCTGAATCCCTGCCCTGCGCTGGGGGGGAAATGATCTGTTCCTGTCACTGCCGAGGTGTCCCGCCTGGCAATGTGATGGGGAGAGGGGTAAAGGGACGGGAACATTTCCACCTCTTGTAGACCACCACACCATGTTTGGGAAAATGCCACTTCTAAAATGCATCTCTCCAGCATTCAGAGAGGGACAGGCAGTGATGACATCAGTCTGTGTCAGCCCCCGCTCCCCAGGAGAGACCCTGCTGCCTCTCAGGTGCTGTCAGCCCTTAGAGCCCCAGGGACACCTGGAGGGAGCCCAGAGGGGCAGAGAAAGTGGTGCCTTGGGCTGGGCTTCTGCTGCTGAGCTGGGCTGGGCTCCTGGGATGGAGGCAGCTCATGGCAAGTGGGTAGCACTGCAGAGAGACAGCTCTGCCCAGGAGCAGCTCCTCTGCAAAGTGCAGCAGGGCTGAGGACACTGCCTGCAGGCACTGAGGGGAGAGGAGCGAGGCAGAGAGAGGTTAAAGGCAGTGTGGAGTGGGAGGATGCCGAGAGCTCATTGTGGGAGAAATCTTCGCAGCCCTTGACATGGTAAGTCTCTGGAAGCAGGGCAGTGAAGCTGCAGTTGCAGGAGGGATCTCCAAAAGCTGCTACATCCCACAGCCTGTGGGATCTTTAAGGAGGATTCTCACAGCTTCTCTAGTGCAGAGGAGAAGACATGTTCCAGTGAAGGTTTTCCCTGCTGCACCATCAGAGGAACAGGGCATGATGGCTGCCTTCAGCTGGGGATGACTGCAAGGATGTTAAGCTGGGTGCACAGCCAGGGATGCCCAGGGCTGGCCTTCAGAGCAGGGTCCCTCTGCCCCAGCGGTCTGTGTGCCAGGGTCAGTGCTCAGCCTGCCCGGGGAGCTCCCAGCGGCTCTGTGGGGAGAATCTGTGGGTGGAAGAAGGGACCCCTGGTAGGGCAGGGTCCTTCTGCTGTCAAGAGAGTGCTGCATGGGTCAGGGCTGCTCACGGCTCCAGTTACCCCCAGAATATTTCCTAAGGGATGTTTCAAGGAGAAGGTCCTGACAGGGATTGCCATAAAGATAACGAAGATTTCCTCACTTTGTGTTTTCAGTTTCCTACATGAAGTGGCATGATAGTGGAAAAAGGGATAAAGGGAAAAGGATCTGACAACTTTGAAGAAGTCACGGAGACTGCTGAGCAAGTGATAAGTAAGTCTGATAGGAGCCTCCTAAAGTGCCCTCAGCCACTGCTCTGCCAAAGGGCAGCACCAGCATCACCTCTGCTGGACCCATCAGGGTTCTTCTGACCTGCCCTTTTCCACCTGCAAACAGGAACACACACCCAGCCAGTGCTCTGCAAACAGGCAGGTTTCTGTCGGGCCAAGGTGAGTGCACAGAGGTTGGGAGGGGGACTGTGAGCGCTGACAGGGAAAAGACATGGGACAGGGAAACACCTCCCAGCAGGAAAATCTCCAGGCAGCAGGGATATGATCTGGGAATGAGAGGAAACTAAAACTAGAAATGCTGTGGGAGGGAGAATTCAGAAACCTCCGTATGATCCCCTCCCTTCCTCTGAGCAAGCCCCCTTGCCTCCTCTCCACCCACCACAGCCTCTGCCCTCAGGGCTGGGGGCTCCAAGGCGTGAACCACCTCCTCTGCAGCCAGAGCTCCAGCAGAGCCGTGGTGCAGCTCTGCAGCCACGGGCCCAGTTCCCTCTGCAGAGCACAGGGGCTGAGAACAGCTGCGCGGCAATGGTGGTGTCTGGGAGGTGGCGTGCACAGCTGGGGAAGGGGAATGCTGTCTGAGTGCCCCAATGCCTCTGCCCTGGCCTCTCTCAGCCAAACCTCCCTGTGTTTTCCCTTGTCTCTCCACTGGTCAGTGTGATTGCTATTGTTATCTTGTTCTTGCTGCCAGGCTCTCTGGGGATGGGAATTTTTAGCTGCAAAGTCACAGGTGGATCTTGTGGGTCCTTTCATTCATTTGTGTCCATGGGAACACCTGTCCCAGCTTTCCTGTAACCTGTGGCGCTGTGGGCAATGAAGCCTGTGAGGCTGGGGTATGAGCTGAATCTCCCTCACTCAAATGCCATCGTTAGCACACTTGGCTATTGCCTTGAGGATTCCTTCCAAGCTGTGAGCTTCCCTCCAGGATGCAAACCTGCCCTATGGCACCTTTGTGTTATCTGAAGGCTGCATGGAGAAGATCAGAGATGCTACAACAGAGAAGATGCTGTTGGGTTTGTGAAATGAGCCATGTGTGTCCTTGGCTAGAAGTGGGGTGCTGAGACCTTAGGAGAGGGTGAGAAATTTAGTGGTCTGCAGTGGATACCTCTGCTCACAGCAGCGCTTGGTGGCTTTTCAGGGTAGTATGGGAGTGTGATCACCCTCCAGCTCAGAAAGGTGCAAGCCCAGAGAAGCTGGGAACAAGATGGATAAAAAGAATGGCTCTCCTCACTCTGCACTAAGCCACAGGCACTCCTTTTGCCTCGCAGGACTCCCTCTGTTCTCCTTGAGTGCAGCACAGATGCTGAGGCTTTCTGACATCCAAGAACACTCCCCAGGGTACGAGGGGAGGAGGAGCTGTAAAAAACCCCAACCTCTCAGACTGCCTTCTGCCACCTCAGTTCCTTATCACTGGGAGTGCAGAAGCTGACAGGCCTTTCTGCACTAGGAGTGGATTCATGAGAGAAGGTCGAACACCAGGACTGGCCCCTGCCCCCACTCTTCCCATGAACCCACTGCTGCAGAGCAGGGCTGACCTCTCAGCAGCCAGTGGGCAGAGGCCCTGCTCCTCATGGCACATTCAGCCAACACCAACCAGGGCTGCAGCCACAGAGCTGAAGGAAGGTCTGCTAGAAAAGGAAAAGGGTGTCTGTGTGTAGCAGGGCGAGGGTGTATGAGATATGGCTTTGACTTTGCTCAGAGAAATCTCCCTTAACTTGTCACTGTTTTTTCCTTCTTGGAAAGTGCCCATGCCCATAGACAGCAAATGTTCAACAGCAGCTCCATCACTGAGCTCCTCTTCCTCACGTTCACAGAGACGTGGAAGCTGCAGCTCTTGCACTTCTGGCTCTTCCTGGCCATCTGCCTGGTTGCCACTCTGGGCAACGGCCTCACCATCACTGCTGTAGCGTGCAACCACCACCTCCACACCCCCATGTACTTCTTCCTGCTCAGCCTCTCTGTTCTCAACCTGGGCTCCATCTCCACCACTGTTCCCAAATCCGTGGCCAATTACCTCTGGAACACTAGGGCCATTTCCTATGCAGGATGTGCTGCCCAGCTCTTTCTGTTTGTCTTCTTGGTAGGAGCAGAGTATTGGCTTCTCACCATCATGGCCTACGACCGCTACGTGGCCGTCTGCAAACCCCTGCACTATGGGACCCTCCTGGGCAGCAGAGCTTGTGTCCACATGGCAGCAGCTGCCTGGGGCAGTGCATTTCTCAGTTCTCTCCTGCACACTGCCAGTACATTTTCACTCCCACTCTGCCAAGGCAATGCTGTGGACCAGTTCTTCTGTGAAATCCCCCACATCCTCAAGCTCTCCTGCTCACACTCCTACCTCAGGGAAGTTGGACTTCTTGTGGGTAGTGGTTTTCTTTTTTTGGGATGTTTTGTTTTCATTGTGCTGTCCTATGTGCAGATCTTCAGGGCTGTGCTGAGGATGCCCTGTGAGCAGGGACGTCACAAAGCTTTTTCCACGTGCCTCCCTCACCTGGCTGTGGTCTCCCTGTTTCTCAGCACTGGCATGTTTGCCTACCTGAAGCCCCCCTTCATCTCCTCCCCATCCCTGGATCTGGTGGTGGCAGTTCTGTACTCGTTGGTGCCTCCAGCAGTGAACCCCCTCATCTACAGCATGAGGAACCAGCAGCTCAAGGATACAATGTGGAAAGTAATAACTGGATGTTTTTCTGGAGCAATAAGCTTCCCATCATCTTCTGCCTAGCAGCTGGTCACAGTTTAATCATGATAATGTTGTCATCCCCTTTCTAATTCACTGGTTGCTTTGCTTTTCTGATTGAGTGGCTGTGTAAATGAGGAGCTGTTCTCTCTGTGTGTTTAAACAAAATAAAGGGCCACTGAGTGACTTTTTTTTTCCTGATATCTTTCCTCCAAGGCCTTTTTGGAGCTGCAGGGACAGTTCCTGTATGCACGGGTGGAGAGGAAAAGAGTCCCGTCATGGCAGCACTGCCAGTGAGCACCAACACTTGGTCTTCCAGGGCTGTTCTCTTGCCACTTCCACACTCTCCTTCTGATCCCTTGTCAGCCCTGAGTGCTCTGGCAGCTTGGTCATAGTCGTGCTGTGTGGTCGTCCTGTGACCGCAGGCAGGGACAGGCAATGGGCACTTCTGTGATGGAGCTGGCCTCCGTAACAGCGCTTCCATAAAGAAGGGTGATCTCCTCTGGGCAGTGCATGAAGGCTTAGGTATTATTCCAAAGCCACTGTCAAGAACAGGGTCTAGATAGTGCCCCATTAACGAAAACACCAGTGGACATCCAAAGTGTGTGAGTGTGCAGGGCTGGGGCACACAGCAGTGTCCCTTGCACAGCCAGGCCTCCTGCGAGAGACTTGGAGCAGCAGAGCAGGATCTGGTCTGTGAACTTGTTTGCCTGACACCCTGGGCAAGGTGCTCCAGGGCAATGGCCACAGACCAGCCCCTTGCAACCACCATTCCCAGCACTGGCCTCTCACTCCAGCTCGGAGAGGTTCTTTGCACCTCCATGGAAGGTCACCGAATGACTAGGTCAGAAGTCCATGTTTGTGTTGTACAGAGGAGATGTAAGCATGCACATCATGTATGTGAGGTGAGATGGTCCTGAGTGAGCACAAATGCCATCAGCTATTCCTTGGGGGTTCCATGGAGGCCTGTGGGACAGACAGCGCCTCAAGGTCACTTCTCGATGGGAGCAACGTCCCATGGGAAACTGCCTGAAGGCAGCAGTGGGATGTGCTTCCTTGAGCTGCGCTCCCTGTGTCCATTCCTCATGCCGAGGGGCATCTCAGATGAATGCAGAGCAGGGCGATACACCACAGGGCTGAGGTGCCTCCCAGCCTCTGGCAGTGGCAACAGGAGGCCAGAGAGTCCCTATGCCTGCTGCAGTGCCCTGCCTCTGTGCGTAAGAGGGAAAGACTGTGTCTCTGAACACCCCTTGGTGCATAAGGAGTCCACAAGGCCAGCTCAGATGTGGACGCCCGACAGAACCCTGCCCTTTCTGTGTGTGACTCCAGGAACAAACCCCACTGGCCCAGGGAGGTTCATCTCCCACGCCTCAGACAGGCTCATTGCAAATGCTCCTGTCTGCTCACGTCACCCTTTCTGGATTGTGCCCTCAAAGGTGCCAGAGCCATCAGAGAGGTTCTGAAGTCCCTGGAAAAGGCAGATATCAAACCTTTCTTCAAGAAGTGCAAGAAGGAGGACTGGGAGAATTACAGGCTGGTCAACGTCACCTCAGTCCCTGCGAAGGGGATGGGCCAAATACTGCTGCAGCCATTTCCAGGTACTTGTAGGACAAGAAAGGAATTGCTGAACCTGTGCGGGTAGTGGAAAGAAGGGGATGTTTTGGTCCTGGACCTTAGCAAGGGTTTTGACACTGTTTCCCATAATCTCTTTATAGCCAGATAGGTGATACCTGGATTGAAGAAGTGGGTGATGTAGTGGGTGGGGAGCTGGCTGGTGGATCCAGCCCAAATGTCAGCAGTGGTAGAGTCCTCCTTGTGGCCACTTCCTAGTGGCATCCCTCAGTGCAAGCACTGGGGCCAACACTCTGGAGTGTCTTCATTAACTGCCTGGATAATGTGCCAGAGTGCCTTTTCAGCTCCTTTGTGGATGATGCCCAACTGGGCAGAGCCCTTGAGCAACCTCATCTTGTTCACCCTGCCTTGAGCAGGATAGCTGGACAAGGTGCTGTTCAGGGGTCTCTTCCAAGCTGAGTTATTCTAGGATTCAATGAATGTTTTCCTTGGAGAGCTTTTTGAAGACAGAAGAGACAGAAGAAGAAGGAAAAACAGAGAGGCAGAAGTAGAGGCATAAAATGCACCAATATAAATACAGCAGTTCCTCTGAAGAACGTTTCTCCACTCAAACCATTGGTCGGAAATCTATTAGATAAATTTGGTGAAACAAGCTTACTTTTATCTGCTCACATACTGGGCCACAAGGAGGATGATGGCTGGGTACGGTACCATGTGGTCACTTGTGTCTCAGGAACTCATAATCCACTAGAAGCCAATGGCTGTGAAGGGGGCTGTGAGGTCACTTCTGCCTCTGGACATGAGAGGCCAACAGCAGGAATGTGTCTGGGAAAGGCACTGTGAGGTCACTTCTTCCTGAAACAGCCGATAGGTCAGCCCTTGACTCATGGCTGGGATATGTGCTTCTAAACTCACCTCTGCCAGTGTCTCTGACAGGCCAGCAGAAGGCACCTGGTTGGCACATTGGCTGGGAGACCCCCTCTGCCGAAGGACCTAGGCTCACTCCAGGAAGGGGGCTTCTATTTTGGCTTTCATGTCTCTTCTGCCTGAGTACAGGATGGGACAGCAGCAGGCACGCAGCTTGGTGATGTCTATCCAAGAAGCAGAAAGGCTCGCAGCCTTGGAAGATCACGGTGAGGTTACTTCTGCCTGGTCAGGAAAAAGCCCACAAGAAGACTGATGGGTTGGGGTGCCTGCTTGAAGGGTTGCTTCCTGGATGGTTGTGAAAAACAGCAGGAGAGAGAAACAGTGCCACACAGTGCAGCTTGGTAGATGGAGACTGGACATGAAAGAAGAAATGTCACTGAAAGAATAGCACTGTGGTAGATGAAGTCCTCCAGAAGGAGTATGAGATCAGTCCATCTCCTGGTGTTTGAAGGAACAGAGTGTGAAGGTGGACAGACGTCGGTGAATGTATGGAAATGCCAGGGTGAGAGCAAGGTGAGGAAGCGAGATGGGTGTCTGCAGCCTGCAGGGCAAAAGAAGCAGCTGTGGGGCAGCGTAGGACAAGCTGTGGTGGAGATGGCAAAGAGCGCTGGCAAGGCTGGAAGTGGCCAAGAGAAGCCAAGGCTGTTCCCTTTAACTATGGCAATCATCTCTGCCACCAAGGTCTATGAGGAGACATGTTGTCCTAAGGCAGTGGGGGGGCCTCATTGCCTCCTTGCACACCCCCAGTAAGGCTGGGAGCTGTCATAGCCTTGTCCTGCACTCAGCATCACCCCCCACATCCCACTGCCCCAGGAAGAGCCCTGAGCAATGCGTGAGGGACAGGACCTGCCTTCCCCGCGACTGGGGGTCAGAGCTTGGCCTTGCTGCTTCATGAAACAAAGGCAGGGTTTTCTCAGCATCTGAGCTGCCTGCACATTCCCTTTGCCTGCCTGCAATCATGGCCTCCAATTCTCTGCTCTAACGAGTCCCTGGGGAGGCTTCGCCAGTAATGGCCCTTAGTGGGGCTTATGAATACTTCAAGGTACTTTGGGTTTTGCTTTTGATGCTGACTCTTGGAGAGGTTTGTGCAATCTCCTCTCAGTGCCTGAGGTTCAAGGACTTGGCACCAAATACACCACAGGGCTTTTTAAAATGAAGCAAGCCCTAACGAGCCATGTCTCTTCCTGTAATTTTCCTCTACTCTTGTACAGTTTATTAGAGAGGTTTTCCTAGTGTAGTTATGGAGAAAGACTTCAAAGAACTTCCAATAAAAATGAATTTTTATTTTAAAGGGTGTAGTTTATTACTTTTCAGTGTAGAGAAGAGGCAATAACAGCATTCTCTGATTGATATTGATGCAGGGTCTCTCCTTAGGAGGTCTGGACTGGCAGGAGAAGCTGTCCCTTGAGGTCTGACACAGCATGGACAACTTGCTCCTCACCTCCCCAGCCCCCTCATGTCTCTCATCAGCCACCTGGGACTTGTATCCTTACATCAGACTTCCCCTCTGCAGTCTGCAGCTGGATGTTACAGCTCCTTTGCAGCAGCCCCCGCCTGCTTTCCTTAGAGACCTGGCTGCACAAAGGCAAAGAGGGACTTTTCTGATTTTTGAACAAACAAAGTAAAACTGATAAGATTCACCATTACAGTATAACACACTCCTCAACTGTATGCCAAGTACAAGCTGTCACGAATGAGGTTCACCTTCCACAAGGGATAACCGTGCAAGAAATCTTTTACACAGAAATAAAATGATAAAATAAACAATTAAAGTGTTGGCTAAAGACAGAATTAGACAGACTACTGAAAGATAGGCAAGCTTTTAACTCCCTGATGCTCAAAGCAGCTACTGGATTGTTGAGAGGTATCTGACTGATCCAAGAGTAAAGGGAAGGGAAATCTAGAGAGCAATTGCAAGTGGTTATGTGCGGATAGGCTGCTGGGAAGGTGACTTCAGACATGGTCAGTTCAGTTAGGACAAGTGGAAATAGGTGAAAGATGAGGGAGATGAAATGCACGGCCTAAGAGAGAGAGTACTGGCAATGCAAATATAGTGGAAGGTCATCAGTTCTCCTCTTGCGATTAATGTACATCCTGAAAACCCCTCAGTTTGATCTCATGGGAAAACACTGACTTTTTATTAAAAGTATTCAATCGTTTCAGCTGATGAGGTCATGCTCATAGTTTTAAGCGCGTGTAAAAATTTCTCAGGTTGTCAGGCAGCGCTCCGCTGCCTGACCATAAGTATCCAGTGCTGCCTCTGGAGGACCCAGTGTCTCTGAAGTGCCCAGAGCCTGGGCCTGGCAGTGTCACAGAGGAGACACTCGGAAGCTGCAGCTGGAGCCTGTGTCCCTGTAACTGCATCCCACCCCAATTCTAGGACCACTTTCCTTTGCAAACAAAGGCAGTACACAAAATCCCCCAGAGATCAGTACATTAAAACAAGACAAAACAAAGCAAGGAGGAGAACAACACGAACAGTGTTCAAAGCTTAAAGTTGTAATAGGACATCTCCTTCACTCTACATCTTTCATTCTCTTCCTTTGTTGCTTCATTTTTTGGAAATGGTCTCAACATTTCCATCATCCTGAGGCCTACAGCATTAATTTTTGTGGCTTGCACAGAGCCCAGGGCCCCAAAACACTCCCTGTCCTGGACTGTCCACGCCACTTCTAACTCTTGGCACAGAGTGAGTCACGCTCGGAGGTGTTGACCACTCGTGCCTGATGGAGGAAAGCAGGGTACAAAGCTTCAGTGAAACACTCTGTGTTTGGATGGCCAAATTTGCACAATTCTCATCAAATCTGTGTTATCTGTCTTTCTATGTGAGTCTATGGAAAAATCTATACTTCTGTCCATGTAATGTAAATCTAAAGTATAGAAAAATGTATAGGTGTGTCCAGTTACTCAGCAAAATACATTTCCTACCAGCACTCTCAAGGGAGAAGCTTTGTTCTGAGGAATTACGCTATTGGTACTGGCTTTGTCTCTCCGTCCCCTGCCCCGCTGGGCACTGGGACCAGGGTTCCCTCAGCTGCCTTCCTTGTGCTGACAACACATTTAAGAGAAGCCCTTCTGGCTGCCCTCCCCACGCATGGCCATTTCCAGCCACCGCTGAGCTAAGGCTTTGCTGGCTCCATCCCTGCACCCACAGGCCAGGGGTCTCTGCCTCCTGGGCAGCCCGTTCCCCTCCAGCCTCCCTTCACTTCCTTCACAAGTGTGACCTCCTAAGTCAGGAGGGTCCCTGTTCATCCACGCTGACCTCTTGCCAGGCCCTGCTTGATGCCCTGTGCATCAGACTGGCTTCTTCCTGGGCTTTGAGGATGTTGTCCTTGAAGATCCAGGAGGGACTCTCAGCCCCTTTGTCCTCCAGGACAGTCCAAGCAGATCCTCAGCTAACTGAAATCAGCTCTCCTGCAGTCCTGCACTGTCATT
Source organism: Platalea leucorodia (assembly GCF_965183815.1). Lineage (NCBI taxonomy): Eukaryota > Metazoa > Chordata > Aves > Pelecaniformes > Threskiornithidae > Platalea > Platalea leucorodia. The sequence goes on along the minus strand of NW_028121373.1, from coordinate 103,809 downwards.
CTGCTCCTTGTCCTACTTCACCATCCCATGGTCATTGCAGCCATGGCTGCCCTCATCCTTCCCAGCCCCAGCCAGATCCACCTTGTCTGTCAGTAAGAGACCAGCCTCAGTGAGCTCATCGAGTGTCTGTGTCAAAATGTTGTCTTCCACACCCTCCCGGAATCTCCTGGGTTGCTTGTGCCCAGCCCTGTTGCCCTCCCAGCAGATTGTGGAGTGGCTGAACTTGCCACGTAATTGAGGACCTGTGACCACGAGGCTTCCTCCAAGGCCAGGCTCTGTGCATGCCAGCCTCCCCTTTGCACAGAGCTCACCTCCACCTCCTCACCTGCCTACCTGCCTTCCTGAGGAGCCCTTGCCATCCATGGCTGCCCTCCCACCACTCCAGCTGTCCCAGCAGGGCTCTGCAGTCCCGGTGGGGGAGCACGCTGCTGCCTGCCCAGCAGAAATGCCAGCGCTGGGGAGGGGAGAGGAGAGGCAGGTAAAGGGGAAGGGTTCTGGGAGGCTGGCTGGGAGGTCACTCCTGTTGCCAGAAGAGGATGCTGCAAGGAGAGGCATCGTAGCTGGGAGGTGGCTTCTGAAGTCACTTCTTCGGGAACAACCCAATTGGCCAGGTGCTGAGGCAGGCCCAGGGATGTCGCCTGGGTTGTCGGAAAACCCCTGCGGCAGCGCTGAGAGCCTGGGAGAGGGGAGATGCAGAGGAAGGTGAAGATGACATGGCTGGGGGGTGGATTGTGATGCCATTTCTCTTGCAGTAACCGGACTGACTTGCGGCAGGCAGGCAGGTACTGTGACATCATCAAGCGCATCACAAACCCCAACATGACACAGATGGCTGCTCAGGCAGTGGAAAGGGGTAGAGGCAGGCAAAACCACCATGGTCGGGCTGCTGCTTGTGAGGTCACCTCATGACAGCAATGTGATTGGCCAGGAGCAGGCAGGTGTCATGAGGGCATCAAGGACACCAGAAGGGGAAGGCTGCAGGCAGGTGACTGGGCCCCTGGTGAGGCCCTGCCCTGGGGTGAAGGCACCTGTACATGACAAGGGAACCTATGGGACGCGGCATGAGAAATTGCGGGATGTGACAGAGAACAGCGTGAGAAGGGACCAGAAGTATGGGCAGCACCGTGTGTCCTGGCTGGGTCACGCAGGTGGCTGCAGATGGGAGAAGTGGCCAAACTGCACAGAGGGGAGCACTGGGGACCTTCCTGGCAGTCAAGTCTTGCAAGGCCATCAGTGGCTGGGGAAGCCATCAGTGCTGCCATTGAAGTCCCAGAGGACCTAGGCAATGGTATCCAAACTATCAAATTTGGGTACAAATGGAGAAAACCTGAGACCATTGGGGAAAAAGAAATTGCTGAGGGTTATGAATTGGAGAGGAGACTTGGGCAGAGAGAGGAAGGGAGGAGGGATACAGATGGATCATGGAAGAAGCAGCCTGTGGAAGAGAAGAGGAGAGGAGGATTCTTGGGGCCAGGTGCCCATGGGGAGGTGGCTGGTCAGTGATGGTCTGGCCAAACCCTGTGCCTGATCACCGTGGTCTGTCCTGCTTATTATACTGGTTTCTGTTGGGGTAGAGTTATCTTCATAGTAGTTTGTATGGTGCTGCGGTTTAGATTTGTGATGAAGAGGGTGTTAATAACACACCGATGCTTTAGTCATTGCTGAGCAGTCCTTGCACAACACCAAGGCGTTTTCTGCTTCTCATGTTGCCCTGCCAGCGAGTAGGCAAGTTTGGAGGGACACAGCTGGGGAGCTGACCCCAAGTAACCAAAGGGATATCCCATACCATAGGACATCACGCTGAGCAATAAAAGCTGTGAGAAGAAGGAGGAAGTGGGGATGTTTGCAGTGATGGCATTTGTGTTCCCAAGTAACTGTTAGGAGTGATAAAGCCCTGCTTTCCTTTAAATGGCTAAATATCTGCCTGCTGGTGGGAAGCAGTGAGTGAATTCCTCATTTTGCTTTGCTTGTGTGTGCGGCTTTTACTTTACCTATTAAACTATCTTTATGTCAGCGCATGAGTTGTCTCACTTTTACCTTTCTTGGGCTCACTGGTGTGTGTGTGCGTGTGTTTGGGCGTGAATGTATGTACATGCTTTGCTGGCCAAGTGGGGCTAGCAAGGAGGAGGAGGACCCCAGGATCTGGAGAGACCCAGGGTTGGAACTACCACGTGGGTAATATCTGTGAGTCTGGGCAGATCTAAGCCCAGGCCCACACTGGAGGGACTGCGGGGGGGTGTGAGCCTGCGGGTAAGTTCTGCTGGGAATGCACAGACCACTCGTGCAACCTTCACACCAGATCAGCCTGAGAGGGGGGATGGGATGGGGACGGTTGTGTTGCTCATGGTTGTGTAAGTGCTGCTGGTGGTGTGGTGGCTGTCAAGGTGCTGTGGCCTGTTGGAGTTGGTCTGTGTAGGGTTGGCTGTGTCCATCTGTGTTTCCTTGCAGATACCTGGATTTAGTGCTTTCCCTCTGGTTGACTCCACCTCGGGCGATCTCTCACTTTGTGGGGCTCCAGTCAGTGACCACCCCAGGCACACGTGGTCCATGCACATGTCGCAGTCTCTCCAGGCAGCTCCAGATTCCACTCCTGGAGGATGTCCTCTGCCCTGTCACGCATTGGGACACCATGGTATGGCAGTATCTCAGTGAGCATTCACCATGTCCGCTATCAATACAGAGCAAGGGATGTGTCCTAAATCCAACCTTTGTTCTCTAACAGCTACCAAGGTGACAGTGAGCTTTTAACTCAGGCCCTTTTGAGGTGAAATTCCCAGGCCTCTTGTCGACATCAGCTTTGGAAGAACAGCCAAATCTTCAGGAACTACATCGGGGAGAAATGTCATTTTACTACAGAGATGCTGTGAGAGAGGCGGCTCTGACACATTTATAGGTTTCAGTGATAGAAAGAGATGAGTTTGTTTCTCAGGAGAGTGAGATGAATACAAATGATTATGTAGGAATGTAACAAGCATAAATAACAGAACAGGCACTGCTAATAATAAGAAAGGAAAAATCAATAAACAAAGTACAGGCCTGCATTGGGATACATTAGATTTCATTTGTGGAGAGTGATGGAAACATTTTCAATATTGCAAACATCCATGAAATCACTTTCCTAATGGACTCCTTGAGTTCCTGGTTCCTCAGGCTGTAGATGAGGGGGTTCATTGCAGGAGGCACCACTGAGTACAGAACTGCCACCACCAGATCCAGGGATGGGGAGGAGATGGAAAGGGGGTTCAGGGAGGCAAATGTGCCAGTGCTGACAAACAGGGAGACCACGGCCAGGTGAGGGAGGCACGTGGAAAAGGCTTTGTGGCGTCCCTGCTCAGAGGGGATCCTCAGCACGGCCCTGAAGATCTGCACATAGGACAGCACAATGAAAACAAAACATCCCAATACTAAACAGACACTAACCACAAGTACCACAAAATCCCTGAGGTAGGAGTGTGAGCAGGAGAGCTTGAGGATGTGGGGGATTTCACAGAAGAACTGGTCCACAGCATTGCCTTGGCAGAGGGGGATTGTCAATGTATGGGCTATGTTCAGCACAGCAGTGAGAAACCCAGTGCCCCAGGCAGCTGCTGCCATGTGGGCACAAGCTCTGCTGCCCAGGAGGGTCCTGTAGTGCAGGGGTTTGCAGATGGCAACGTAGCGGTCGTAGGCCATAACAGTGATCAGATAAAACTCTGCTGACATCAAGAAGGGCAAGAGAAAGAGCTGGGCAGCACATCCTGCGTAGGAGATGGCCCTGGTGTCCCACAGGGAATTGGACATGGCTTTAGGGACAGTGGTGGAGATGGAGCCCAGGTCGAGGAGGGAGAGGTTGAGGAGGAAGAAGTACATGGGAGTGTGGAGGCGGTGGTCACAGGCTATGACTGTGATGATGAGGCCATTGCCCATTAGGGCAGCCAGGTAGATGGCCAGGAAGAGCCAGAAGTGCAAGAGCTGCAGCTCCCGTGTGTCTGCGAATGCCAGGAGAAGGAAGTGGGTGTTGGAGCTGTTGTTGGACATCTGCTGCCTCACAGCTTGGGACCTGTGCAAGGAGGAAAAGACAGTGACAAGTTACAGTAGACTTTTCTGAGAACAACCAATTCACTTTCACAGAAACACTTCCCCCCCACACCCCCCCTGCCTCTCCTGTTCAGGAAGACCTTGAGCAGGTCCCTTTCAAGAGCTTGGCCTGGTGCTGGCTCAGGGTGCCACTGGGAGCAGGGGGCTTTGCAGGAGTCAGTCCTTCCCTATAGACAGAGGTAAATAGGAACACAGGGTGATCTCAGATTGAAGCCATTTGTGATATGAGAAAGCTTTCCAGCATTGTCCCGTCCAATTTTCCCAACTGCAGAGCACCGCTGTGGGGATTTTGTTTCGTTCATTTTGTTATCGTTTCCTCACCACACCCAAGGAGTCTTTTCAAGGCAGAAATCTTTGGAGTTTCTGCAGCACTCCAAGCGAAACCTTGTGGGTCCACAGTGGCAAAAGGGACTGTCCCTTAATGCAAGGCAAGGAGAACCAGTCTGTCCATCAGTCCTGGTCTCAGCTGCCCTGTGCTGGCACCTCTTTCAACTGGAGGACAATCGAACTCACATATTCCCTGAGAAGAAACGAGACACTGCAGAGAGCAGAGGAATCTAGTTTCCAAGTGCAGATCTCCAGACCCTTCATCCTGTCTCATTGCACGTGAGGAGGATCTCAGCACTGCCCTCCCAGCCAGGGACACGGGGCTCGTTACAGCTGCCTGCATACACGGTTCAGCAGCATTTCCATACCCTTAGCATCGAGGTGTCTTCTCCACAGGGCTGCTAGATAACACAGAGAGGCCATCAGAGAGATGTGCCCTTCTGGAGGGCAGCCTGCAGCTGAGCAGGACCCACCCCCAAGATCCAGGGAAGCAGCTGAATGTCATAAAGATGGGGTGTCCTGAAGGAAGGGTAAGCTCCCTCCCAGCCCCATACACTGCACTGCTCAGGGCCCCAGTACTAGGAGGAGACGTGGATGCTCTTCCTCCATGGATCCATCTGCACGAGAGAACATGCAGCATTGCTGTCTGAGCTGCACCTTAATCCTCGCCTGCCACACCAGTGGTTGCAAGGGGAAGGACAAGGGCAGCAGGGACAAGAGGGGAAAATGCCAAAGTACTCCTGCCAAGGGAGTCAGGACAGGCAGACACAGTCAGACACTTCAGGGTTTCTCCTCTTCTGTGGTTGGGCTACTGGGAAGGAAGCTCATGATCAAGTCCCTGTGACATTAAGGGTGGGAGTATCTGCTGGGTGGGAGAGGAGACCAGGCATTGCTCTGGGGAAGGTGTCAGCACTGCAGGGAATGGCAGGGAGATGCTGAATCCCCCCTCCCATGGCATTTCTGGTAGAAGCTCCCTCTCACTCCCTGCCCATGCCTCCGCTGCCTGGAGCTCTCCCTGCCAGCAGCTGTTTCCTCATCCCCATGTCTCCTCCCTGTCAGTGCTCACAGAGCCCATCCCACCCACTGTGTGCTCAGCTCTGCCCTGCAGAGACCTCCTGGCAGTAGGGCACTCCCCGGACACAGCTCTGTGTGTGCAGAACCTAAGGAGCGGCTGAGAAAAGTTGTAATGAGAACTGGGGTCTCAGTGCCTTCTCCAGAGTGGAGAAAAAAATTCCCATCTCCTAATGCCCACCCAGCCAAACAGGAGGAGAAAACTCAAAGCACAAACTCATTCCCTTTCATGTGTTTCTGTCCTGTGTTTCTGCGAATGACCAGAGAAGGAACCGGGTGATGGTGCTGCTGTTGGATGGTTGCTTCCTCTGGGCATGGGGTCCTGTTCTTAGAGGAAGAGTCAATGAAGAGTTAAGGGAAAGTTCGCTGAGAAAAATCAAAGCTTTCTTTTAGATTCTCACTCTGATACAGTCTGCCTCATCCCCCACCCACCCAATTCTTTATCCAGGAGAACTTACTTCAGCTCTGTGGGTGCAACTCTGGCTTGTGCTGGCCGAGCAATCTGTGAGGAGCTGGACCTCTTCCCGCTGCCTGCTGAGGAGTCAGCCCTGCTCTGCAGCAGTGAGTTCATGGGAACGGTGGGAGAAGGGGACAGTCCTGCTGTTTGACTTTGACAGATGAAACTGCTCCTAACTTAGAAGGGCTTGCCAGCACCTGCACTCCCAGTGATAAGAAACAGGGATTGATGAAGGCAGCTTGAGAGGTTTGGGTTTTTTAATACTCCCCCCATTTCACCTGTGGAGTGTTCTTGGATGTCAGAAAGCCTCAGCATTTGTGCTGCACTCAGGGAGTCCTGCGAGGCAAGAGGAGCACCTGTGGCTTAGTGCAGAGTGAGGGGAGCTGGTCTGTCCCTCCCTCTTCCTCCCAGCTGCCCTGGGCTTGCAGCTTTCTGAGGTGGAAGGTGAGCACACTCCCATATTACCCTGAAAAACCACCAAGCACTGCTGTGAGCAGAGGGATCTACCTCAGACCACTAAAAGTCACACCCTTTCCTAAGGTCTCAGCACCCCACTTCTAGCCCAGGACACACATGGCTCATTTCACAAACCCAACAGCATCTTCTCTGTTGTAGCATCTCTGATCTTCTCCATGCAGCCTTCAGATAACACAAAGGTTCTATAGGGCAGGTTTGCATCCTGGAGGGAAGCTCACAGCTTGGAAGGAATCCTCAAGGAGATGGCCAAGTGTCCTAATGATGGCATTTGAGTGAGGGAGATTCAGCTCATTCCCCAGCCCCGCAGACTGCATTGCCCACAGCCCCAGAGGTTGGATGAAAGCTGGGACATGTGTTCCCATGGACACACCTGCATGAAAGGACTCACAAGATACGCCTGTGACTCTGCAGCTGAAAATCCCATCCCCAGAGAGCCTGGCAGCAAGAACAAGATAACAATAGCAATCACACTGACCAGTGGAGAGACAAGGGAAAACACAGGGAGGTTTGGCTGAGAGAGGCCAGGGCAGAGGCACTGGGGCACTCAGACAGCGTTCCCCTTCCCCAGCTGTGCACGCCACCTCCCAGACACCACCATTGCCGGGCAGCTGCTCTCAGCCCCTGTGCTCTGCAGAGGGAACTGGGCCCGTGGCTGCAGAGCTGCACCACGGCTCTGCTGGAGCTCTGGCTGCAGAGGAGGTGGTTCACGCCTTGGAGCCCCCAGCCCTGAGGGCAGAGGCTTTGGTGGGTGGGAGAGGAGGCAAGGGGGCTTGCTCAGAGGAAGGGGTCTGCATTGGAGGGGATCACATGGACGTTTCTGCGTTTGTCCTCCCACAGCACTTCTGGTTTTAGTTTCCTCTCATTCCCAGATCCTATCCCTGCTGCCTGGAGATTTTCCTCCTGGGAGGTGTTTCCCTGTCCCATGTCTTTTCCCTGTCAGTGCTCACAGACCCCATGCCAACCTCTGTGCACTCACCTTGGCCCTCCAGAAACCTGCCTGTTTGCAGGGCACTGGCTGGGTGCATGTTCCTGTTTGCTCATGGAAAAAAGGACAGGTCGCTAATCCTAATGGGTCCAGCAAAAGTAATGTTGCTTCTGTCCTTAGGCAGAGGAGTGACTGAAAAGACATCAGGAGACTCCTGGAAGACCTACTGATCACTCAAATTTACAGTTCAGCAGTCTCAGTGACTTGTCAAAATTAAGATCTCCTTTATCATTTGTCCCCTGCCATTCCCCAAGAGCAGGAAATTAAAACGCAGACTCAGGAAAGTTCCTTATCTTTAGAGTAATTCTTGTCTTGCTCTTCTGCTTGAAACCTCCTCTTGGAAATATTCTGGAAATGAGCTGAAGCTCTGAGCAGCCCTGACCCACACAGCACCCTCTTAACAGCAGAAGGACCCTGCCTTGCTGGGGGTCACTCCTTCCACCCACAGCTTCTCCCTGCAGCTCACTGGGGAGCTCCCCGGTCAGGCTGAGTGCTGACCCTGGCAGGCGGCCGAGTCCCTGCCCCAGCACACAGCCCCCTGGGGTGCAGGGACCCTGCTCGGAAGGACTGCCCTGGGCACCCCTGGCTGCACACCCACCTTCACAGCCCTGCAGCCATCCCTGGGAGAAGGCAGCCATCACAGCCAGTCCTCTGGGGGTGCAGTGGGGAATCCCTGCTCTGGAGCATGTCCTTGTCCTCTGCACTAGCGAAACTCTGAGGGTCCTCCTGACACATTCCATAAGCTGTGGCGTGTGCCAGCTCTAGGAGGTCTTTCCAGGAACTGCAGCTGTGCTGCCTTACACCCAGAGACTTACTGTATTCAGGGCTGTGAAGATTTCTCCCGTAGTGAGCTCTGAGCTCTCCTTCCCCTCCAGATTGCCGTCTCTCTCTTCCTCACTCCTCTCCCCTCGGTGCCTGCAGGCAGTGCCCTCAGCCCTGCTGCCCTTTGCAGAGGAGCTGCTCCTGGGCAGAGCTGTCTCTCTGCAGTGCTGCCCACTTGCCAGCAGCTCCCTCCATCCCAGGAGCCCAGCCCAGCTCAGCAGCAGAGGCCCAGCCCAAGGCAGCACTTTCTCTGCCCCTCTGGGCTCCCTCCAGGTGTCCCTGGGGCTCCAGGGGAACCTGCTGTGAAACAGGCTGAAGTCACCTCTGATGTTCCCTCCCTCAGCTGAGAAGAGATGCTTACTTCCCGCAGTGTCATTTCTCCTATCAGGAAAAGACTTGGCATGAGAATCCCCTTTTTTTGTGCCATCATTAGGCAGGACAGACAGGAAGGTGACAAGGAAAGATCTAATTTCTTCAAGATGGGGACTTATCCTCAGTTTAATGAAACAGGCATTTCATGCTGGGTCTTTAGAGCTGGGGCTAGAAAGACATGCAGCTCTCTTTTGTTCTTGCCTTCTCTCTGCTCAGAAGAAAAGCCTTTGCACCCATGGGGTCTTGGACATTTGGTGCCAGGGTTTCTTATGGCGAGTCAGAGCTTGTCTGGTTCCACAGCTCTGTTGCTTCAGCCCCTAATGTGCAGCAGTGCCCTCAGCCAGGGGCACAGGCAGGCAGAGCTGGAGCTGTTCCTGAGCAGACAGAGCTGTGACATGGTGGCAGAGCTCAGGACAGCTGTTCTTCAAGGACGGCATCCTCCAAGCTCTGCAAGGGTCCAGATCGAAACTCAGTCTAAACTTGAAAGGCAATTGAAGGGCACCATAAGGAGTGTTTTCTGCTTCAGGAGCAGTTAAAGAAGAAACAAAGATCCTGTGTGGCCACTGCTGAATTTAGGAAGAGCAAGTGTAGATAGATGTGAGATTCTGTGTGTCCTCTTTGCCTCAGCCTTCCCCAGCAAGGTCTCCCAGGCCTCTGTGACTCAGGGCAGGACTCTGGAGGAGATCAACCCGCAGTGCATGGGGATCAAGTCAGGGATCACTTGAGCAAATGCTTCCCAGTGTATGGGACAGGAGGGGCAGCATGGCAGGGAGCTGAGTGAGCAGGCCAATGGCACAGCCAGGCCACTCTCCAGCATCTTCAAAGTCCATGGAGTCTGTGCAAACTCCCTGACAATGGGGAAAATGCAATCATTGCAAGCACCTTTCCAAAAAGCCCAGATGATGCACAGAGGAGTGGAAGGCTGTGCCCCAGATTGTGTTCACTTGGATCCCATTTCTGGGTGTCTGAAAGAGAAGGGACTGGGTTTACCCAGGGCTGTTTGTCTCTCGCCATCCCCTTTGCTTTCTGTGCTGAAAGGACATTACTGCTGGACCCAGGGTGAGCAGTGGTTGTCTTCTGACCTGGAAGTCAGTGAACTTTTCAACATCACCCCCCTCCAATATTCTTGTGCCCAAGTTAGGATATTCTGCTCTGCCTGGGTGGATGTGGAGATGGGTAAAGAAGCAGACAGATTGTTGGGCTCAGAAGGCCTTTGTCTATGTGTGGTGCTCTGCCTGGAGGCACCTAGCTAGTAGGGTCCTGCAGGGGTCTGTCCTGCCACCTGCCCTGTTTAATGTGTGTTTAATGACCTGGAGGGGATGAGAGGGTGTATTTTCATAACATTTGTAGAAGACATCATATTGAGGAGAGCAGACCTGCCACTGCAAAGGACAAAGATAGGCCAGAGGGATGGGCAAAATGTAACATCGTGATTTCCTATAAAGACAAATTTGAAGTCCTGCCTTGAGGTGCACTAATCCCGGGCAATGACAGAGGCTGGCGGCTGTGTGGCTGGGTAGCAGCTCTGTGGGAAAGGCTCTGGTGGTCCTTGGATTTCATTAGGCAAAACGGGAGCCATCAGCAAAGCAGCGTCTTCCTGGGGGCTTCAGACTGGGCCTCAGGTAAAACTGACTAGGAGGGTGATGCTGCACTGCAGCAAGACACGCAGAGCCTCTCTGTGATCTCCATCTTTGGAGGCTTTCAGCTTTCAGCTCTACAAAGTCACAGCCAACCTGACCGGCATTTGGTGGTTCCCCACCCTTTGGTGGGAGCCTGGACCAGACACGCCCGGTAGTCCCTTTTCCCACCGTCTATTCCACACGCTTGTGGCTTGCAGTGTGCCCCAGGAGAAAGGATTCAGCTGGAAGTGAGGGTCTCTCCAGCACTGGCTCCTGGGACAATTCAGGGTGGAATTGTTCTGTATGCAGGAGGTCTCTAGTGCTACCTTTGGTTCCAAGCAGGGCCAGCTCTGAGGTCCAAGCAGGTTGCTGAGTGAACGTCAGCATCCCTGTACGCAGTCTGCACATGAGCCAGGCATCAGTGTCACCATTGCAGCAATGGAGATGAGGCACTGGACCAGCTCCCTGAACCCAGGAATCGGTGTGCCATGCCTCCTGAGATCCCTGGGAACACCTCAGCATTTTGTCCAGAGAAGCGTACCTTTTCTCTAGATGTCCTGTGAGAGATGTCCCATGAGCTCACCTTGCTCTCCGTCCCTCCTTCACTCCCCACACTTGCCTGGACCTCAGGAAACATCCATGAGCCCGAAGGATGAATAAGCCTCTTGGGCTGAGGTGAAACAGGTTGAATTTTGATTCTGAGGCAGCAGGAGAAGGAGGATGTGCAGTTCAGTGCTGGGATATGGCAATAAAGAGAGGATTCAAGTGAGTCCGTGGGCTGGGACATCTTGGGTGATTGAGGAGCATTAGCAGGGCTTTGGAAGAAACTGCTCAGGTTATGGGGTACTCAGAGCCATTGGCAAAACCTCAGAAAACCACAGCATGGAGACCACGGTGTGATGTTCCTCCTAGTCATGGACTGCCCTACATCCACTGGATGGAGAAGGGACAGGCCTTGCCACACTGCAGAGCTGGCAATCAGTTCCTTGCACCAAGGCACCGAATCTGCCTGCGATGCTGCCGCGTGTCTGACACACACTCACTCTGAATGGGGATGGCTTTCCTGTACAGGACCATCGCTGTCCCTGCCAAATGCCTGTAGCTGCGTGTGAGAGCCTTGGCACCTCACCTGACATTACGGGCCTGGAATTGGCATCATGCGGAATAACTGCCCTGAATTTGATCAGGCAACGTGAGAACGTTCTTGACGCCACCATCATTAGAGTCAATGGAGATCTAGTAAACCTGGCTGATGAAAAGACAGAGGGAAACTTAGCTCTGCCTATGGTACATGACTCCATTTCAGCAGATGAATCCCTGCATAGGCTGCCCAGAAGGTAGCAAATAGAGACAGGTTCTATCCCCTGCATAGGCTGCCCAGAAGGTAGCAAATAGAGACAGGTTCTATCGTCCTGAAAGGGGGCATCTGATGTCATTTCATTTGGCCAAAGATTCCCCACCAGCCTCCAAGAAGATGTCCCCAGATGCTGCCCTGTCTCTCAGCATTGCTCCACGAGGGCTTGCAGCTGGCTCCATGTGCCTTGGAGCACCTCTGGAACTTCAGGTGTCACCAGGTCATTGCATCTGAACACCTCAGTCCTGGCCTCCATCTCCATTAATGAGCATGGGAGCTGAGCCAAGGAGCTCACATGCAGGTGCCTCTTGTGTGCGCCCCTGAACTGAGGCAAGAGGAATCCACCTCCTGTGGGTTTGTGCTGTGCATGGGGGGAAGCTGAGGACTACAGACATGGAATGGGGGCTGAATCCCTTCCCTCAGCAATGGTAAATGAGATCATTCCCTGTCCTTGCCTGGGTGTCCTGCCTAAAGATGGGACAATGATAAGGTGGTTCTTGGACCTAACTCTTCTTCAGATGGGATAAATGACCCTGGTGGAAGGCAATTTAACTCCCCAGCTGAGGGAGGGAACATGAGTGATGCCTTCAGCCTCTTTCACAGCAGGTTCTCCTGGAGCCCCAGGGACACCTGGAGGGAGCCCAGAGGGGCAGAGAAAGTGGTGCCTTGGGCTGGGCCTCTGCTGCTGAGCTGGGCTGGGCTCCTGGGATGGAGGGAGCTCATGACAAGTGGGCACGAGAGACGGTTGTGCCCAGGAGCAGGGCTGTGGGCACTGCCTGCAGGCACCAAGAGGAGATCTGCAAGGATGAGGGAGCTTAAAGGCAGTTGGGAGTGGGAGGAGAGCTCACTGGGGGAGAAATCTTCACAGCCCTTTTGTGGTAAGTCTCTGGGTGTAGGGCAAGGCAGCTTCAGTTCCTGGAGGGACCATCAAAAGCTGGCACATCCCACAGCCTATAGGATCTGTCAGTATTACTTTTAGTTTCTCTAATGTAGAGGAGCAGGATGTGCTCCAGAGCACAGCTTCCCTGCTGCACCATCAGAGGGACAGAACATGACGGCTGCCTTCTCCCGGGGATGGTTGTGGAGGTGTGCATATGGGTGTGCAGCCAGGGGTGCCCAGGGCTGTCCTTCCGAGCAGGGTCCCTGCACCCCAGGGGGCTGTGTGCTGGGGCAGGGACTCTGCCGCCTGCCAGGGTCAGTACTCAGCCTGCCCGGGGAGCTCCCCAGTGAGCTGCAGGGAGAAGCTGTGGGTGGAAGGAGTGACCCCTGGCAGGGCAGGGTCCTGCCAGGGTGGGTGCTGCATAGGTCAGGGCTGCTCACAGCAGCAGATCACTACAGGGCATTCCCAGGAGAAGATTTTCCAAGAAGCAGAGCAAAGCACGGGCTACCCAAAAGGGAAGGATCCTGTTCTTTCAGTCTTCTGCTCTGGGTTATCTGGGTGGGCAATGGGACACAGAAATTCATCTCTCCGTTCTGGAGGAGGCACTGAAATTGCAACTCTTTTACTCTTCAAAGTGAATAAACCAGGCAGTATCAGAAGTCAACATACCGTGGCTTACAGACAGCATCAGTATCACTTTTCCAGCCTCATCAGGTTTGGTCTGAGGTTCCCATCAGAGCCTGCACACACAGAGATGCCCCTGGGCAGTGCCCTGCTGCTGGGAGGTGCCTGCAGGGCAGAGCTGAGCACACAGCAGGTGGGATGGGCTCTGTGAGCACTGACAGGGAGGAGGCTTGGGGCCAGAGAAACAGCTCCTGGCAGGGAGAGCTCCAGGCAGCAGAGACAGGGGCAAGGGGTGGGGGGACACTGCAAACAAGCAGTGGGGGAAGGTGCTCTCCGGCAGCTCTCTTGTTGTCTTTCACTGTAGATGTCTTCTGGGCGTTGTCTGCTGGGCAGTGCTCGGGCTCTCTCTTTAGAACATGTCATCTTCGGGACACCTGACTGTCTGCTTTGCCTGTCCTGCTGGGCTTGCGAGCTGCCCCCAGAAAGGCACAGCTCTCCTGTAGGATCCTAGGGAGTGCTGAGCCTTTCCTTGGGGGTTGGCACTCTCCTCTCAGGGTCCTTTGCTTCTCTCTGTGAGGGGTCCTGTCCTGCTCTCTTCATCGCAACTCCATCTCTGGGCTGGGACAGAGATTACAGATCTGCCCATTGAACCAGTGCTTCCCTGCTGCCATACGAGTTCAGTTGTTTGGGGTTTTTAAAGAGAAATTTGTGAGTGAAGTCATCTTCAAGGCAGCACAAGTGAAAGGGCAGCACTGATGGGAAAAAAGACTGGTGGGCAGAGAGCTCAGAGAGATTTGGCTGGGACTCAGGAATAAAAGGAGAGTTATGATCTGTGGAAGAAGGGGCAGGCAACTCAGGAGGACTACAAGGATGTTGTGAGGTTACACAGGGAGAAAATTAGAAGGGCCAAAGCCCAACTAGAACTTAATCTGGCTACTGCCGTAAAAGGCAGTAAAAAAATGTTCCTATAAATACATTAGCAACAAAAGGAGGGCTAAGGAGACTCTCCATCCTTTATTGGATAGTGACAAAGGATGAGGAAAAGGCTGAGGTACTTAATGCCTTCTTTGCCTCAGTCTTTAATAGTGAGACTAGTTGTTCTTTGGGTACCCAGCCCCCAGAGCTGGAAGACAAGGATGGGGAGCAGAATGAAGCCTCCATAATGGAAGGGGAAATGGTCAGTGACCTGCTACACCATGTAGACACACACAAAGTCTATGGGGCCAGATGGGATCCACCCGAGGGTACTGAGGGAGCTGGCAGAAGTGCTCACAAAGCCACTTCCAATCATTTATGAGCAGTCCTGGCTAAGTGGGGAGGTGCCAGTCGACTGGAGGTTAACAAATATGACGCCCATCTACAAGAAGGGCCGGAAGGAGGACCTGGGGAACTACAGGCCTGTCAGCCTGACTGCGGGGCCAGGGAAGGTAATGGACCAGATCATCCTGAGTGCCATCACGCGGCACGTACAGGACAACCAGGGGATCGGGCCCAGTCAGCATGGGTTTATGAAAGGCAGGTCCTGCTTGACTAACCTGATCTCCTTCTATGACAAGATGACCTGCTTAGTGGATAAGGGAAAGGCTGTGGATGTTGTCTACTTGGACTTCAGTAAAGCCTTTGACAACTTTTCCCACAGCATTCTCCTGGAGAAACTAGCGGCTCATGGCTTGGGCCCACGTACACTTTGCTGTGTAAAAAACTGGCTGGATGATGAGGCCCAAAGAGTGGTGGTGAACAGAGTTCAATCCAGTTGGTGGCTGGCCACAAGCAGTGTTCTCCAGGGCTCAGTATTGGGCCTACTTCTGCTTAATATCTTTATCAATAATCTGGATGAGGGGATCGAGTGCACCCTCAGTAAGTTTGCCGACGACACCAAGTTAGGAGGAAGTGTTGATCTCCTGGAGGGCAGGAAGGGTCTACAGAGGGATCTGGACAGGCTGGATCGATGGGCCGAGGCCAACTGTAGGAGGTTCAACAAGGCTCAGGGCCAGGTCCTGCACTTGGGTCACAACAACCGCACACAATGCTATAGGCTGGGGTAAGAGTGGCTGGAGAGCTGCCTGGCAGAAAAAAATCCTGGGGGTGTTGGTTGACAGCCGCCTGAACATGATCCAGCAGTGTGCCCAGGTGGCCAAGAGGGCCAATGGCATCCTAGCCTGTATCAAGAATAGTGTGGCCAGCAGGACTAGGGAAATGATGGTTCCCCTGTACTCGGCACTGGTGAGGCCGCACCTCGAGTACTGTGTTCAGTGTTGGGCCCCTCACTACAAGAAGGACATTGAGGTGCTGGAGCTTGGCCAAAGATGAGCAATGAAGCTGGTGAAGGGTCTGGAGAACAGGTCCTATAAGGAGCGGCTGAGGGAGCTGGGGTTGTTTAGTTTGGAGAAGAGGAGGCTGAGGGGAGACTTTATTGCTCTCTGCAACTACCTGAAAGGAGGCTGTAGTGAGGTGGGAGTCAGTCTCTTCACCCAAGTAACAAGCGATAGGACAAGAGGAAATGGTTTAGATTGGATATTAGGAAAGATTTCTTCACCAAAAGGGTTGTCAAGCAGTGGAAGAGGCTGCCCAGGGAAGTGGTTGAGTCCCCATCCCTGGAGGTATTTAAACGACACAGGGACATGGTGCTTAGGAACAGGGTTTAGTGGTGGACTTGGCAGTGCTACATTAACGGTTGGACTCGATGATCTTAAAGATCTTTTGCAACTTAAATGATTCTATGATTCCATGATTCTGTAACACTGCAGCTCTCCTGACTCTGTACTAAGCTACAAATATCTGAGCCCTTTTGTATGTCCTGTCTCAAGACTCTTCACATTTTCAGTCATAAAAATGAGGATTTCTATCCCTAAATAAGATACCCACCGGTTGTGATGGTGGAAAATAAAAACCACAAACAAAATTATTGTAAAGACTTGCTAAGCCTCTTTTCTGCAGCCCACACTCTTCGGAGTCACGAGTGCAGATATTGAACTTTTCCGTTAAGGGTGGTTTACGTCTGACATTCCTTGAGAGCAATGGAGCTGTCACAAACCAGCTCCCATGTAGCCACTGCAGCAGAGCAAAGCTGACTCCTCAGCAGCACGTGAGCAGAGGTCCTGCTCGGTACACCACACTCAGCCAGCGCAGACCAGAGAAAGGAAATGCACTTCACTTGGAGGGTATTGCGATGAAAAATGGAGTGGTTTTGCGCAGAGGAGTCTGTCTTGATTTTAACCTGTCCTTTCATTTTTTGAGTAGTGCCCCCATGCACAGCCAAAGTCCAACAGCAGCTCTGTCACCCAGTTCCTCCTCCTGGCATTCGTGGACACATGGGAGCTGCAGCTCTTGCACTTCTGGCTCTTCCTGGCCATCTACCTGGCTGCCCTCCTGGGCAACGGACTCATCATCACCACCGTAGCCTGCAACCACCAACTCCACACCCCCATGTACTTCTTCCTCTTCAACCTCTCTGTTCTTTACCTGGGCTCCATCTCCACCACTGTCCCCAAAGCCATGGCCAATTCCCTCTGGGACACCAGGGACATCTCCTTGGGATGTGCTGCCCAGCTCTTTCTGCTTTTCTTCTTCCTTGGAGCAGAGTGTGCCCTTCTCACCATCATGGCCTATGACCGTTACATTGCCATCTGCAAACCCCTCCACTACGGGACCCTCCTGGGCAGTAGAGCTTGTGTCCACATGGCAGCAGCTGCCTGGGGTAGTGGGTTCCTCAATGCTCTCCTTCACACTGCCAATACATTTTCACTGCTGCTCTGCAATGGAAATGCTGTGGGCCAGTTCTTCTGTGAACCTCTGCAGATCCTCAAGCTCTCCTGCTCAGACGCCTACCTCAGGGAAGCCAGGCTCCTTATTTTAAGTTCTTTGTTAGCCTTTGGGTGTTTTGTTTTCATCGTGCTGTCCTATGTGCAGATCTTCAGGGCCGTGCTGAGGATCCCCTCCGAGCAGGGACGCCACAAAGCCTTTTCCACGTGCATCCCTCACCTGGCCGTGGTCTCCCTGTTTATCAGCACTGCCATCTTTGCCTACCTGAAGCCCCCTTCCATCTCCTCCCCACGCCTGGATCTGGTGGTGGCAGTGCTCTACTCAGTGGTGCCTCCAGCAGTGAACCCCCTCATCTACAGCATGAGGAACAAGGAAATGAAGGATGCAGTGTGGAAACTATTCGATTACAAACTACTTCATATTAAGAAGGTGCCCATTGTCCCACTCGGGCTCCCACAGTATTACAGGAATAGCCTGGACTGACTTTTCTTCATACGTGTCTTTATTTTTCCTTTGTGGGATATTTGGGGGGTTGATTTTTTGTTTATACCTGTGATAATATTATTCTTGGCCTCCTACCTGCCTTTTCCTGACCCAAAGTCCTCATGTACATATGGATCCAAGCTCCCCATTTAGATAAACTCCATGAAGAAACCAGTAGAAAATTATTTGTCTCAGCTCCCATCTCTTCACATCTCCTCTGGAGCTGGGGGAACAGCCCCAGACTGCAGGAGGGGTTCAGGGGACAAATGCCCAGCTGCCTGACAGAGGAGCAGCCCTGGTGGGCACTATCCCTCTACTGCGTGTGAGTTGGGGCTGCTGCTTTCCTGGAGCCATGGCCAAGGACAGCAGCAGGACGTGGCTTTTTCAGTGCTGGTCTCTCCTCAATTCCACGCTGTTCTGCTGTGCCCTTTTATTTGTGCTGCCCCTAAGGTCTGGTGCAACTTGTGACAGTCCTGTTATCTGTACGGTGGCATCCCTGTGGCTGAGGGCAGGAGCAGGTCACATGAACCACTCTATCAGAGCTGGTCTCCATGCAAGCACCGTCATAACCAAAGGGGCTCCTCAGGACAGGGCCAGAAGGCTGGAGACCTCTTCCAAAGCTGGTGTCAGGAATACACCCAATAGGGTTCTCCCTCAGAAGGACTTTTGCTCTTCTGGGGTTCTTGATGGATTCAGGGTGACAATCTCAGAGTCCCACGGTGATGTGTTAGGGACCAAGGCATGGATGAAGACCTCCCTTCTTGGTTGCATACGTCCACTGAATGAGCAACCGGTCTTTGACTTATCTGCCTGGTGCTGTCCCACCTGCAGTGGGGCTGATGGCAGATGCCATCCTGAAGAGGAACTGAGAGCTCCCAGGAGAGCTCAGGGGATCTCCAGGGACAGTGTGTGAGCCTGGGTGGGCGGTGAGTGTCACCTCATAAAATGAGTGACCATCCAAGGAGGAGTGTCCCGGAGGAAAAGGTGAACGTGAGGAGCCCACAGGCTAAGGGCCCTGCAATGGCAGGAGAGGCTGTGAGGAGACAGCAGGCAAAGGGCCATAAGACTGGAGAGTGTTTCAGGGCAACCTCTTGGAAACCCCATGGGCTGGATCCAGTGCAGCCATCCCCTGCCCTGTGTGCCATTAGAGACACCCCATGGTCCTGCCCAGCCCTGTTGTTGGCTTCTGAGCAATCAGGGATGATGGAAAAGGGCTCAGCGGCAGTGATCCTGCTCCAGCTGGGTCTGCTTCTGACCCTGACCAGCATGGCCAGTGCAGGGTCACCCCATGGCCCCGGGGCACCACAGCCCGCTCCCTCTGCAGAGCAGCACTGCCAACATGGGGCCTTGCAGGAACCAGGAATGTCTGGCCAGGCCAGCACAGACATGCTGACCTGGGGAAAGGCTCTCTGGAGAGCAGGGATGACCGTGGAGAAGAGCAAGGGAGCATTTCTATGACTGCAGGGGGGAATCCATGAGAAAGAGAAGCCTCTTTCTGCAGGCACCCACTCGGGGCAGGCTGCTCTGTCCCCTGGCCAGGACTCCTGTGCTGGCGTGAGGTGAGGGGCTGACAATGATGGGGCAGAGTCAGTCTGTGTTGGGCATGTCCTGGACCAGAGGCCATGCTTCCTGCAGTTTCCCTAACCTCCATTTCCTCATGCCATGGTGAGCCTCCAGCCCTGGGGCTGATGGGCAGGCCGAGACTCCTCCCTGCCCGACAGGAGCTGCTGTGCCCTTCAGAGGGGCTGGGGCTGTGGGGTGAGTGCCCAGAGCTCTGCAGCACCCTGTGGCGGTGTCGTGGTTTAACCCCAGCCAGCAACTAAGCACCACACAGCCACTCACTCACTCCCCCACAGTGGGATGGGGGAGAGAATTGGAAGAGTAAAAGTGAGAAAACTCATGGGTTGAGATAAAGACCGTTTAATAGGTAAAGCCAAAGCCGCGCACACAAGCAAAGCAAAGCAAGGAATTCATTCACTACCTCCCATCGTCAGGCAGGTGTTCAGCCATTCCCAGGAAACCAGGGCTCCATCATGCATAGCGGTTACTTGGGAAACCGAAGCAGTCCGGTCAAGGGTTCAAGCGCATCTGTCACACTCTGCCCCACTGTCAGCCCACAGGCACCACCTCAGTCCCTCTGCGCTGGGTGTTGGGTGTCTCCACGGGCCCTCCCCTGAGCCCATGCAGGGACTCCAGTGCATCCCACATCCTGGCTGCACAGTCCCAGGGAACCCTGGTGAGGCCCCATTTGGAGCGTAGGTTATGATTGTTGTGGTGGGTTGACCTCAGCCAGACCCACCCTGCT
This sequence comes from Platalea leucorodia, assembly GCF_965183815.1. Classification (NCBI taxonomy): domain Eukaryota; kingdom Metazoa; phylum Chordata; class Aves; order Pelecaniformes; family Threskiornithidae; genus Platalea; species Platalea leucorodia. The sequence goes on along the minus strand of NW_028121373.1, from coordinate 84,194 downwards.
TTTCACTCGCTGCCCTCTCCTAGAGGATGGAGAGAAGGAAGGAAAAAGTCTCATGGATCAAGAGAATGACACCTTAATAAGAAAAGAAAAAGCTATGTGTGCAAGCAAAGCAAAAAGAGGAATTCATGCACCGGTTCCCGGGGGCAGGCAGATGTTTAGGCACCTGCTGGGGGGCAGAGCCTCAGCACACATAACACTGGCTTGGGAAGACAAACACCATAACAACAAACACCACCCCTTCCTCCTGCTTTTGCCAAGGTTTTATCGCTGAGCACAACATCCTTTGGTATGGAACAGCCCTTGGGTCAGTTCAGGTCTGCTGTCCTGGCTGTCTTCACTCCCATTTTCTTGCCCCCCACCCCACAAGCCTACTGTCTTCTGTGGGGGGTGTTTGAGAGAGAAAGCCTTGATGCTCTGCGAGCAGTGTTCAGCAATAGCCAGAACCCTGGAGTGGTATCAATGGCAAAGGGTGTATCCGGAGTGAGGAATAGATTCTCTTGCGTGATCTGCATGAGCTCAGTCGGTAGAGCATGGGACTCTAAATCCCAGGGTCATGTGTTCGTGCCCCATGTTGGGTGCCAAAAAGGACTGTCGTCGTTTAACCCCAGTTAGCAACTAAGCACCACACAGCCGCTCACTCGCTCCCCCCCAATGGGATGAGGGAGAGAATCAGAAGAGGAAAAGGGAGAAAACTCATGGGTTGAGATAAGAACAGTTTAATAATTGAAGTACAATAAAACAGAACAGTTTAATAGGTAAAGCAAAAGCCGCGCGCACAAGCAGAGCAAAGCAAGGAATTCATTCACTCCTTCCCATCAGCAGGCAGGTGTTCAGCCATCCCCAGGAAAGCAGGGCTCCATCACGCGTAGCGGTTACTTGGGAAGACAAACACCATCACACAGACCGTCCCCCCCTTCCTTCTTCTTCCCCCAGCTTATATACTGAGCATGACGTCACATGGTATGGAATAACCCTTTGTCCAGTCTGGGTCAGCTGTCCTGGCTGTGCCCCCTCCCAGCTTCTTGTGCACCGGGCAGAGCATGGGAAGCTGAAAAGTCCTTGACCAGTGTAAGCACTACTTAGCAACTACTTAGCAACAACTTAACACAGCAGGAACCAAAACATCAGTGTGTTGTTCTCATCATTGTTCTCATGCTAAACCCAAACCACAGCGCTATACCAGCTACTAAGAAGAAAATTAACTCTATCCCAGCTGAAACCAGGACAACATCGCTTTGTACCCTGTCCCCCTCTGTTTCTCCTACTTGACACAGCCTCCCCCAGGTCCTGGAACCTACCCAGCCCTATCCACACCCCATGTGGGGTTTCGCAGACATCCCTGACCCAGGGTCTGCCAGGGTCTGGACAAGGAGAGAGGTCGAGCAGGGCTGGCCATTCCCCCAGTGCAGGCCCTGAGCCCGGCAGGAGGAGGCAAAAATGGCCGTGCAGTCAAACTCACACATAAACCTGTGGAGAGTGGCCAGTGCTGGAAGTGGCCAAATAGGGAGGCCACCAGTGAAAGCTCCCTCCAGTCCCATTCCCGAACACATCGCGCTGAGCCCTACTGCCCTCAGCCCATGGAGAACACCAGCACAGCAGCACAGCCTCGTGGGGGACAACTTCCTCAGCCTGTTCCTGACCTCAGCTTTGGAAGAAGAGCCGAACCTCCAGACACCGGCACTGAGGAAATCCCCTTGTATTACAGAGATGTGACATAGGAGGCCAGCTGTGCCATTGGGCAAGACACATGTGCAAAGACCTTTGTGTCAGACACACTGGGTTCATGCCTCTGGAGAAGTGGAGTGCATGCAGACATTCCTGGAGAAACAGAATTATCATAGATAAAACGCCCAAAGCACAGGAGATTCCCCAGATACATTGGAAATCACTTGTGAGGAGACATGGGATGCTTATTGCTGCTGAAAGACTACGGATTGAATGAGCTTCTTCAGTGCGTCTTTGAGCTCCTGGTTCCTCATGCTGTAGATGAGGGGGTTCACTGCTGGAGGCACCACTGAGTAGAAAATAGCCACCATCAGATCCAGGGATGGGGAGGAGATGGAGGGAGGCTTCAGGTAGGCAAACACTACAGTGCTGACAAACAGGGAGACCACAGCCAGGTGAGGGAGGCACGTGGAAAAGGCTTTGTGCCTTCCCTGCTGTGAGGGGATCCTCAGCACAGCCCTGAAGATCTGCACATAAGACAGCACAATGAAAACAAAACACCCAAAGGCCACAAAGACACTAACCACAAGAAGCGCAGCCTCCCTGAGGTAGGAGTGTGAGCAGGAGAGCTTGAGGATCTGGGGGATTTCACAGAAGAACTGGTCCACAGCATTGCCTTGGCAGAGGGGGAGGGAAAATGTATTGGCAGTGTGCAGCACAGCATCGAGAAAAGCATAGCCCCAGGCAGCTGCTGCCATGTGGACACAAGCTCTGCTGCCCAGGAGGGTCCCATAGTGCAGGGGTTTGCAGATGGCCACGTAGCGGTCATAGGCCATGATGGTGAGAATATAATACTCTGCTCCTACCAAGAAGGCAAACAGAAAGATCTGGACAGCACATCTCATGTAGGAGATGTCCCTGGTGTCCCAGAGGGAATTGGCCATGGATTTGGGGACAGTGGTGGAGATGCAGCCCATGTCAAGAACAGAAAGGTTGAGGAGGAAGAAGTACATGGGGGTGTGGAGGCGGTGGTTGCAGGCTACGGTGGTGATGATGAGGCCATTGCCCAGGAGGGCAGCCAGGTAGATGGCCAGGAAGAGGCAGAAGTGCAAGAGCTGCAGCTCCCGCGTGTCTGCGAATGCCAGGAGAAGGAAGTGGGTGATGGAGCTGTTATTGGACATCTGCTGTCTCTGCACATGGGGATCTGTTCAAGGAGGTAGAAGAAGGGAGAAGTTAGGGCAGACTGCTTTCAGAAAAATCTACTGACTTTCTTATAGAAACCCCTCGAACTGCTTTTCACTTTTCAGAAAGAGCTTTGGTGAGCTCTGGTTGGTGCTGGCTGAGGGTGCCCCAGGGAGCAGGAGGCTCTGCTGGGGGCTCTGCAGGACTCAGTCCTGCCATACAGCAACAGGTAAATAGGAACTCGGGGTGATCTCAGATTAAATCTACTTGTGATATCAAAGAGCTTTTCAGCATTGTCACTCCCAATTCACCTGACTGCAGAGCAGAGCTGTGGGGAGTTTGGGTTGTGCCTTCTGTTCTAGTTGCCCCAGCACAGCTGAGGAGTGGTTTGAATGCAGCAACGCCTGGCATTTCTGCTGCACTGCAAGGGAAACCTTGTGGGTGCTGAGACTGGGCACAGGGATTGTCCCTTAGTGCAGAGTGAGGACAGCCGCTCTGTCCATCAGCCCTGCTCTCAGCTGCCCATGTCTCTGCTGCCTGGAGCTCTTCTTGGCCACGATCCCTTTCTCTGTCCCCACATCTCCTCCCTCTCCATGCTCACAGAGCCCATCCCACCTGCTGTGTGCTCAGCTCTGCCCTGCAGGCACCTCCTGGCAGCAGGGCATTGCCCAGGGGCATCTCTGTGTGTGCAGGGGCTAAGGAGCAGCTCAGACAAGTCCTAGCAAGAACTGGGGTCTCATTGCCTTCTCCAGAGCAGAGAAATAAATTCCCATCTCCTACTGCCCACCCAGCCAACCAAGAGTGGAAAAACTCAAAGCAGGGATTTCTTTCCTTTCAGGCAACCTCCTACCTTGACATCCATCTTTAAAATGACCCTCTGCAAATGTCCGCTGGGTGATGTAGAAGTCTGAGCAGCCCTGACCCACGCTGCACCCTCTGGGCAGCAGAGGGATCCTGCCCTACTTCCACCCACAGGTTCTCCCCGCAGCTTTGAAGGGCGCTCCCTGGGTGGGCTGAGTGCTGACCCGGTCAGACGGCAGAGTCCCTGCCCTGGTGCACAGCCCGCTGGGGCGTGGTGACCCTGCTCTGAAGGACAGCATGGGCACCCACAGGTGCACACCGATCTTCAAAATCCCAGAAGAAGGGAGCCATCATGCCCTATCCTTCTGACAGCGCACAGGGAAGTCCTCTTCTGCAGCACGTCCTTCTCCTCTACATTAGAGAAACTCTGAGAATCCTCCTGAAAATCGTATAGGCTGTGGGATGTAGCAGCCTTTGGAGATCCCTCCAGGAACACCAGCTACATTGTCCTGCACCCAGAGACTTACCATGTAGAGGGCTGTGAAGATCTCTCCCATGCAGTGAGCTCTCAGCATCCTCCCACTCCACACTGCCTTTACAGTCTCTCTGCCTCATTCCTCTCCTCTCAGCTCTTGCAGGCAGTGCCCTCAGCCCTGCTGCCCTTTGCAGAGGAGCTGCTCCTGGGCAGAGCTGTCTCTCTGCAGCACTGCCCACTTGCCAGCAGCTCCCTGCATCCCAGGAGCCCAGCCCAGCTCAGCAGCAGAGGCCCAGCCCAAGGCAGCACTTTCTCTGCCCCTCTGGGCTCCCTCCAGGTGTCCCTGGGGCTCCAGGGGAACCTGCTGTGAAACAGGCTGAAGTCACCTCTGATGTTCCCTCCCTCAGCTGCAGAGAGACACTTCCAGCACTGTCATTTCTCATATTAGGAAAAGACTTTGGCATGAGAAACCCCTTTTTTTTGTCCCATCATTAGGCAGGACACCCAGGAAGGTGACAAGGAAAGATCTAATTTCTTCAAGCCTGGGACTTATCCTCAGTTCAATGAAATAGGCACCTGGGGCTAGGAAGACATGCAGCTCTGTTTTGCCCACACCATGTCTCTGCTTTTGCACCCACGGGGTCTTGGATGCTTTGTACCAGGGTTCATTATGGCAAGTCAGAGCTTGCCTGGTCCCACAGCTGCAGTGCTTCAGCCCAAATGTGCAGCAGTGCCCTCAGCCAGGGGCACAGGCAGGCAGAGGTGGAGCTGTTCCTGAGCAGACAGAGCTGTGACATGGTGGCAGAGCTCAGGACAGCTGCTCTTCAAGGACGGCATCCTCCAAGCACAGCAAGGGTCCAGATCGAAACTCAGTCTAAACTTGAAAGGCAATTGAAGGGCACCATAAGGAGTGTTTACTGCTTCAGGAACAGTTAAAGAAGAAACAAAGATCCTGTGTGGCCAGTGCTGAATTTAGGAAGAGCAGGTGTAGATAGATGTGAGATTCTGTGTGTCCTCTTTGCCTCAGCCTTCCCCAGCAAGGTCTCCCAGGCCTCTGTGACTCAGGGCAGGACTCTGGAGGAGATCAACCAGCAGTGGATGGGGATCAAGTCAGGGATCACTTGAGCAAATGCTTCCCAGTGTATGGGACAGGAGGGGCAGCATGGCAGGGAGCCGAGTGAGCAGGCCAATGGCACAGCCAGGCCACTCTCCTTCATCTTTTAAAGGTCAGGGAGTCTGTGCAAACTCCTTGACAATGGGGAAAATGCAAACGTTGCATGCACCTTTCTAAAATGCCCAAAGGATGTGCAGAGGAGCAAATGGCTGTGCCCTAGATCATGTTCACCTGGATCCCATTTCTGGGTGTCTGAAAGAGAAGGGGACTGGATCTACCTAGGGGAGCTTGTCTCTCCCCATCCTCTTTGCTTTCTGTGCTGAAAGGACAGGATTGCTGGACCCAGGGTGAGCAGTGGTTGTCTTTTCACCTGGAAGTCAGTGAACTTTTCAACATTACCCCTCCACAATATTCTTGTGCCCAAGTTAGGATTTTCTGGTCTGCCTCGGTGGATGAGTAGATGGGTAAATAACCAGATGGATGGTCAGGCTCAGAGGGAGGTGGTGAATGTGTGGCACTCTGCCTGGAGGCACCTAGCTAGTAGGGTCCTGCAGGGCTCTGTGCTGCAACCTTCCCTGTTTAACGGGCTTTTAATGATCTGGAGGAGATGAGAGAGTGCATTTTCATAACATTTGTAGAAGACATCACGTTGAGGAGAGCAGACACTGCACTGGAGGGCAGGGTGGCCATCCCAAAGAACAAAGACAAGCTGGAGTGATGGGCCAATAGGAACCTCAGGATAGGCAGTAAGTTGTGCCCTTGAGGTCGACTAAGCCCATGACACAATATCGTCCAGGGACTGCCCAGGTGGGCAGCAGCTCTGTGGAAAAGCTTTGGTGGTCCTTGGGTTCCATTAGGCAAAAGAGGAGCAATCAGGAAAGAGGGCCAACAGCATCCTGGGCTTTATGAACCGGAGCACAGCCAGTCTGCTCAGCACTTTTGACACCATATCTGGAATATTTTCCTAGGTTTTGACATGCCACAATGCCAGAGAGACCTCAACATACTGGAACCAGTTCAGTGGAGGGCCACCAAGGTCAGTAGGATAGGAGAACTTTTATTGTAAGAAGAGGCTTAGAGAGCTGGGCTTGTTCAGACAGGAGTAGAGAGGATCTTGTGGGAAACATGTAGCAGCATTACACAGTTCCCACGAAGACGGAGTCAGGCTCATGTCCATGACACAAGGACAAGAGGCAATGGGCTGAAACAAGAGAGGGTCAGGCTAGATAGACAGAGAAACTTTCTCAGCATAAGGATAGTCAAGCAGTGAAAGCTGTTTCCCAGGGAGCGTGCACTGGGATCCTTGAATGTGATCAAGATGTGTTTGGATAAAGGCCTGAGTACTCTGTCTGACCCTGCTTTGAGCAGGAGGTTGGTCCAGACACCTCCCGAGGTCCCTTCCAGCCTGAATGATGCTGTCCTTCCTTCCCTTTCATGGTTTCCAATTAGAGAGAGAGCGCTCAGGTTCTCCCTGACCCCAGAAGTCATTCACATCAGGTTGAGGGCTGCTTCACAGGTGTCCCCAAACAGCCCTCACCACATCTTTTGCTTCCCTTTTCAGTTGCCCAACGCCAACTTCTTTTTTACTGTCCTTATACCCTCCAAGAATAACAGCCTAGCATGTTAATCCTTTCAGAGCCAGTTGCTCAAGGAATGTCAGCACCCACATACAGAGTCTACAAATGAGCCTGGCATTGAAGCCATCATTGCGGAAAGAGACAAAAGGCATTTGACCAGCTCCTTGAACCCAGGAATTGGTATGCCATGCCTCCTGAGATTTCCAGGAACGCCTGAAATTGAAGTGCAGAGAAGTGTGAGTCCTCTTTAGATGTCCAGGAGACAGGGAGAAGAGAGCACGTTTCAGGTTCTCAAATCCCATGACAGTGCGCAGACCATCCTTCCCTTGGCCTCTGGCATCCCATTTCTTGAGATGCAAACCTAGTGCGTCTTCTGTCGATAATGCATCAATAATCCTTCAGGTGTTTCTGTGATTTCCTTAAAAGCGGCAGTATCTATGAGTGGCCCTGAGCAGCAGTGATTGGCCATGTGTAGGTCTGGGACAGAGGGTCAGGGGATGTCGGTGAGAAAGAAAGGGGATCGCTGATGGTGTTAGTGAATCCTTAAAACCATGTCTGAAGCCAGCAATGGAAAGCAGTGGATGTCTGATGGTGGAGGAGGAAGAAGAAGAAGATTGTCCTGGGAAGATGGCAGGAAGGAAGGCCCCTCCTGTGCAAATCAGGGATGATACAGGCATTTCCATCGCATGTGCATGGCTCAGCCTGACAGATGGGGAACGCCCACTGCTTGGGGTGTCTGTGCTCAGTCATGCCCCATGACCTGACCTGGCTCTCCTCCCCTCCTTCACTCCTCACACTTGGGTGGGTGTCAGGAAACCTCCCGGAGCCTGGAGGATGCACAGCCCTCCTGGGGTGAGGTCCCACCACTGCAGGGGAAGAGGAAGGGTTGGTGAGACACAGGGGCATGCAGGGGGAGAGCAGTGCAGGTGCAGCAGTGAGTGCATTGAAGGCAGGAAGAAGACTTGACATGTCGGGGGCTGTCATGCTGAAGTGAAACAGGTTGAGTCTTGATTTGGAGGCAGCAGCAGCAGGAGAATGGGCAGCTGAGTGCTGGGCTGTGGAGCTAAACAGAGGATTCTCGCATGTCTGGGCCTTGGAACTCTTGGGTGAGAAAGGAGCATTAGCAAGGCTTTGGAAGAAATTGGATGGGTTGTGGGGAGCTCAGAAGCATTGGCAAATGCTCAGAGACCCAGAGCTTGGTGCTTGCTTGGAAGCAAGGAAGCAGGCACAGGCACAGGTCAGTGTAGCTGTGGTGGCGATGGCCAAGGGCCTTGGTGGGGCTTTGACACCCCAACAGAACTGGGACCCTTGTCCACTCAGCTATGGCTTCTGTCTCTTCCACTGAGACCCATGAGAGGACATGAGGTCCTTACAGCTCCAGCGCCTTGTTGCCTCCTCCTCACCCACCCTCCATAGAGCCTGGCAGGTGTCCTACCACTGACCTGTGCCTGCCATCACACACTCCCATATCACAATGCCCCAGGAAGAGCTCAGAGCATCACAAGAGGGAAAGGATCTCTGAAATGGGAGTCAGGCCTTGGCCATCCTGCTTGGCGAAGCACATCAAGGGCTTTCACGGTGATCTCCACATTGAAATTTCCTCCTGTCCCAAGTGCCTCCGACTCCCTGCTTCACCAGCCCCCAGGGACAGGAACCTTGTCTGCTCATTCCCTGCATGGTCTCTTCAGCGATGGCCTTCAGCAGGGCCTGCTAACACCCTCCCAAACCTTCAGCTGTGCTTCTTTTACTTCTCTGGAGGCTTGGTCAGCCTTTCAGGAGCTGCAGTTCAGGAACTCGGCACCAGAGGGCTCATTGCCACACAAAGCACCACAAGGAGCCAATTCTGGACAGAATTTTCCTTTAGGCTTCAGTTCTTACGTGGCTTATTAGAGAGATTTCAGGAGTGTGGTCAAAGTGAAAAGATGTCAAAGCAAAGAGGCAAAGTGAATCAAATGCTTGATTTTGAATAGTCAATTCCGCATGGCCCTCTAAGCCTCTATCAGCTCATTTTGCTTTTGCTACCCATCCCTGCAACTCTCAAGCCTATGGGAGCTTTCGCTTTGACATCCTCCTTACGTACAAGGGTAAGGCTTCTAAATAGCAAATCTACGAAACCAGATAGTTGTTGTGAACTCACATGCATTGGGACATCTCCGGAAAATCACAGCTTTGTCATTCAAGAAACAGAATCTGCCACCCACCTGCCTCAGCCCCCACTCACACTGACCCGAGGCAGAGTCCCGAGCAAGGCATGAAGGACCTCCTGTACCAGGTCCTGGGGGTCAGGGCTTGGCCACTCTGATCATAAACAAACACCAAGGGCTTACATGGCCTCAGAGCCACCAGCACATGGCCTTTGCATCTGCAACCAGTGTCTCCCAGTTTTTGCTTGATGAGCCCCCAGGGACCAACATATTGACTGGTCATTGCCTTCATGGCCTTGTCAGTGTTGGCCCTCAGTGGGGCCCCCAGCGCCCTCAGAAACTTGGTGTTTGCTTCTGCCTTCCACTTCTTTAGAGGCTTGTTCATTCTTTCAGTCTTTGCCGTTCAGGAACATGGCACCAGAGAGCTCATTGACATTGAACACCCTATCAAGCCATGTCTCTGTGCATCATTTTCCTGGTTCTTCAAGTCTTCTGTAGCTAATTTGAGAAATTTCTGGAATGTAGCCAAGGAGAGAAGATTTAAATAAGAAGGAACAATAAATCAGCTTTTCTTTTTATTCCAGTTTTCTTTATTTTTCTGCTTACAGAACAAGTGAGATCAGCCTTCTCCAGTTCATATTCATCCAGAATATCTCCTGATGAAGTCTGCAGATGTAGGAAGCGTAAGGTTGTTTCTGTCAGACACTGTACAGCCCATCTTTGTCCCGTGTCCCATCATCATCCTTGCCCCGCCTTGCCCCCCAGTCATTTCTCTCAGTGGCCACCTGGGACTTGCATCAGGATTTTTCAACTCTAAGCTCCTTCCACTAAAGACTGTAGCTCAGAGCTTCAGCTCATTTGCACACATTCTCATCTGCTTTCTTTGGAGAACCAGCTGCACACACTCACAGAAGAATGTTTCTTACCTCCCAGGGGAAAAAAAAAAAAAAAAAAAAGCTCATTAAAAAATAATAGATGCAGTCCAAGTTTCCTCCACTGAAGTCCACTTCCCACTGTCGGTAACCTTAGTGGAACACTTTCAGTGAGATACATGGGAAAACAGGTAGAAACACAAGTGAGGAGATGGCTCAAGAGGCCATCAGGCAGCCTGCTGAAAGGCAAGGCAAGCTGTAAACTGCCTGAAGCTCAGGGCAGCACCTGGGGAGCTGAGAGGTGTGGGAATGGGTAGAGACCAATGAGAGGAGGAAAGCTGGATGGACACTGGGAAATGCGTACGCCCAGGCAGCCTGCTGGAAAGATGCCTTTAGAAGTGGTCAGTTCAAGCAGGACGTGTGGAAAGATGTGAAAGAGTGCTGAGAGTCAATACACAGTACACTGGGCAGAGCAGGGTCAGGGGTGTGACAGGGGAGATGAGTATTTCTTTTCCTGAGTGTAGTACTTGGGCTGGAAATGTCCATGTTGGCATCACGGGAAAGTATTGTCTATGGATGAAAACTGTTCAGTGCATTTCAGCTGATGGAAAATGCGCTCATAGTTTCTTTCAATGTTGGTGTTCGTTCCCTCATCTTTTCAGGCAGGGCTCAGTGCCCAGGCACAGCCCTGTCACTGCAGTGCTTGTACAGCTGGGCCCAGAGGGTGCTCTGCAACAGAAATGTCAGCACCAAAGAAGCTCCACCCCAAGCCTTGCACGAGCCCATGGAACTCAAGGACAGATGTGCCTCAGGGAGGTCTTCCTCTCAACAAAATGTGCTTTCTCAAGTGGTAGGTAGGGGTCCATGGGTGTTGAATGGAGAGACATGGTCATTTCTGGAAGGGGAAATGGAAAGCCCTGCTGAGAAACCTGGCTGCTGTGTGGGGCAGGTCCAGAGAATCAGCCGCCAGGGAAGCCGTCCGAACTCCGTACCTTACCCCCAGAGAATGGGGTAGCTTTCACCCAGACCCAGCCTTTTGGCTCTTTCCAGCAAGCTCTTGATTCAGTTCTTCATTGACTTACCTCATTGCTCTCCAATACCATTTAATTTTCTTTATTGACAGCACCAGCCAGCCTGCCAGATGCCTCATTTAGGTGTGTCACTCATCCTGTGTCATGTGAATCTATGACATCCATAGCAGCATGTAGGTGCCTCAGTGCCGTTAGGTTAATTTGGAGTTTGCACTCCTTAGTTAATAATCTTCATGAGTAAAATTCACCTCTTCTCCACACATGTCTGTAGGACAGCTGTTTATGTTGGATGATGCTTTTCTAGACTACCTTAAAAGAGACGAACACAATGTCTGAACACTTTCAAAAAATCGTGCTTGGTAGCAAAAGTAACCTGGATTAAACCTTTGATAGTAGGACAAAATTCAGCTCTGTGTGTGGACTGCAAAAGCAGTGAGGAACCCTCTCCTTTCTTCCTTTCTCCCCATCACTTGCTCAGGTCTGGGGAGGAGAAGAAATGAATAAAGGTGACATTCCTGGCTGCCAGTGACTGAATTCTGCTCCCATGAGTGCCTGATGTCGGGACCCTCAGCTTCAGCTGAATCTCTTCTCTTTGGGAACACTGCAAGGCAGTGGCTCCGATGTCACGGTATGTGTGCAGATGCCCGACACTCTGACAAGATAACACCGTGAGCAATTGCAGGACACTACAGGTAATGTAAGGGGTGACCTGTTTCATGGATTTGCTGCCCAAGGTAGAAAGTACTTCAGCAACCATCCCAGAAACACCACAGGAGCATCTGAAAAAAAAGCATGTGGAAAGGATTTACATGTGTGGTGGGTTGACCCCAGCCAGTAACTAATCAGCCACCCAGTCACTTGCTCACTCCCCCAACAGCAGCCTGGGGAAGAGAATTGGAAAGGTAAAAGTGAGAAAAACTCATGGGTTGGAATTAAGGAAGTTTCATAAGTGAAGCAAAGCTGCATTCACAAGCAAAGAAAAAAAGGAATTCAGGCCATTGGCAGGGAAATGTTCAGCCATTTCCAGGAAACCTTCCAGGCCTTCATCACATCTAACAGTGACTTGGGAAGGCAAATGTCATAACCACAAATGTCCCCCCTTCCTATTCCTTTCCCTGATCTTATATTGCTGAGTGTGATATCCTGTGATACGGAATATCCCTTTGGTCATTTGAGGTCAGCTGTCCTGGCTGAGTTCTCTCCCAACTTCTTGCCCAACCCCAGCCCACTCATTGGAAGGGAAGCATGAGAAACAGCATGAAAAGGCCTTCCTGTTGTTTAAGCACTGTTCAGCAATAGCTAAAAGAGTTTTGGTCACAAATCCAAAACATGGAACCCTCCGGGCTGCTATGAAGACAATGAACTCCCTCCCAGCCAGCCAGGGCAGGCTGGCCTTTTTGGAAGGTGTGAGAATGAGAACAGTGAAGAATTTGAGAGGGGGGAAAAGGGAAGCAGTAACTTAAAGATGAGGCCAGGGATGGCATCGGGACCGTTTGTGGTGCCTGTGCTGCTGCCTTGTAGCTGATGTGAATTATTTCCACAGTCAGAGGGAACCTGAGGGCTTTCCGTAGTGTCGAGGACATGGAGAGGTGAGGAATGAGAGCGTCATTCAGGCTGGAAGGGACCTTGCTAGATATCTGTAGGAAACATCCTGCTCAAAGCAGGGTCACACCAGGTTGCTCATGATTTTATCCACATGGGTCCGAGAAACTTCCAGGGATGGAGGCAGCGCACACTCTCTGGGAAATGGCTTCCCATGACTGACCATTGTCAGGTTGCAAAAGTTTCTCCCTGTATTGAGCCTGACCCCCTCGTGTTTCAGCTCATTGCCTCCTGTGCTCCTGCCTTGCACCACAGCGTCTTCTTGGGAACCTCACCGTAGGCAATGCAAGTCTGTTGCATCCTCCCCACAAAGCCCTCCATTCTCCAGGGTGAACAAGCCCAGCTCCCTCAGCCCATCCTAACAGGACCAGTGCTCCAACCTTGACCGTCTCTGTGGCCCTCCACTGAACTTTTGCAGATCCTCCAGCTTGCCAATGTCTCTCTGGCATTGCGGGCAACCAAAACCTGGGCAAGTATTCTGGATGTGGCGTCACAAGTGCTGAGCAGAGGGAGAGAATCCCTTGCCCTGGCTGTGCTCCTGCTCACACAGCCCAGGCTGTTGTTGGCCATCTTTGCTGATGGCTCATCTTTTGCCTAATGGAACCCAAAGACCAGCAGACCCTTTCCTGTGGAGCTGCTACCCACCTAGCCAGTCCCTGTCCTAGGATATTTCAGAGCCTACATCTACTTCAGGAGCAGGACTTTGGTTGAATCTTTATTGGCTATCATGAGGTTCCTATTGGCCCATCCCTCCAGACTGTCTATGTCCTTTGGGATGGCAGCCCTGCCCTCCAGCCATGCCCTGCTCTCCTCAATGGGATGTTTTCTACAAATGTTACCAAAAAGTACTCTCTCCTATCCTCCAGGTCACTCAAAAGATGTGAAACAGGGCAGGTTGCAAGCTAGGCCCCTGCAGGACCCTACTAGCTAGATGCCTCCAGGCAGAGCACCACGCATGTACCACACTCCTCCAAGCCCAACTACTCTCCAGCTGGTTTTTTACTCAACGACTTATCCACCCAGGCAGCCCATACTGTCCTGACTTGGACACAAGAAATTTCTGGAGGGATGATGCTGAAAGCCTTGATGACTTCCAGGTAAAAGAGCATCTCTGCTCTCCCTGCATCCAGCAATCCTATTCTTTCCCCACAGAAAGCAAAGAGGATGGCCAGGAATAAGGTTCCCTGGGTAAACCCAGTCCCCTTCTCTTTCAGACACCGAGAAATGGGATCCGAGTGCACACACACTGGGGCACAACCTTTCATTCCCCTGCTCATCATTTGGGCATTCTGGAAAGGTGTATGCATTGTACAGGTGCTGCCTGTCGTCAGGGAGTTCCCAGAGTCTTCGTGACCTATCAAAGATGCTGGAGTGTGGCCTCGCTGTGACATTGTCCTGCTCACTCAGCTCCCTGCAATGCTGCCCCTCCTGTCCCATAGACTGGTAAAAGATTGATTGTTCAAGGCACCCCTGACTTGGTCCCCATCCACTGCTGCCTGGTCTGCTCCAGAGTTCTACCTCAAGGCACAAAAGCCTGGGAGACCTTGCTGGGGAAGTCTGAGGAAAGAGGACACAGAGATTCTCACATCTATCTACACTTGCTCTTATTAAATTCAGCACTGGCCACACAGGATCTTTGTTTCTTCTTTAACTGTTCCTGAAGCAGTAAACACTCCTTATGGTGCCCTTCAATTGCCTTTCAAGTTTAGACTGAGTTTTGATCTGGGCCCTTGCTTTGCTTGGAGGATGCTGTCCTTGAAAAGCAGCTGTCCTGAACTCTGCCACCATGCCTTGGCAGTTTATTCCATCAGCATAACAGCTCCATCTCCGACATTAACATTCCGCTCATCCTGTCTACGCCCCTGGCTGAAAGAACTGCTGCACATTTGGGCTGAAGCAACGCAGCTGTGGAACCAGTGTAGCTCATATTTGCCATAAGGAACCCTGGTACCAAGTGTCCATGACCCTGTGGGTCCAAAGGCTTTGCTTCAGAGCAGAGACAAGGCACAGGCAAAAGAGAGCTGCATGTCTTTCTAGCCCCAGGTCTAAGGACCCGCGATGAAATGCCTCAATTCACTCAACAGAACACATCCTCCCAGCTTGCAGAAATTAGATCCTTCCCGGTCACCTTCCTGGGTGTCCAGTCTAATGATGGGACAAAAAAGTGATTCTCATGCCCAACTGTTTTTCTAATAGGAGTAATGACACTCCAGGAGAGAAGTTGAGGGAGGGAACATCAGAGATGCCTTCAGCCTGTTTCCCAGCAGGTTCCCCTGGAGCCCCAGGGACACCTGGAGGGAGCCCAGAGGGGCAGAGAAAGTGGTGCCTTGGGCTGGGCCTCTGCTGCTGAGCTGGGCTGGGCTCCTGGGATGGAGGCAGCTGCTGGCAAGTGGGCAGCACTGCAGAGAGACAGCTCTGCCCAGGAGCAGCTCCTCTGCAAAGGGCAGCAGGGCTGAGGGCACTGCCTGCAGGCAGCGAGGGGAGAGGAGTGAGGCAGAGAGAGGTTAAAGGCAGCCTGGAGTGGGAAGGCTTTGAGCTGAGAGCACACTGCATGGGAGAGATCTTCACATCCCTCTACATGGTAAGTATCTTGGTGCAGGGCAATGTAGCTGGTGTTCCTGGAGGAATCTCCAGAAGCTGGCACATCCCACAGCCTACGGGATCTTTAAGGAAGATTCTCACACTTTCTCTAGTGCAGAGGAGGAGGACATGCTCCAGAGCAGGGACTCCGTGCTGCACCATCAGAGGGACAGAACAGAACGGCTGCCTTCTCCCAGGGATGGCTGCAGGGGTGTGAAGGTGGGTGTGCAGCCAGGGGTGCTCAGGGCTGGCCTTCCGAGGAAGGTCACCAGCACTCAGCCTGCCCGAGGAGCTCCACATGGTTCTGCAGGGACAATCTGTGGGTGGAATGAGAAACCCCTGGCAGGGTAGGGCAGGGTCCTTATGATGCTGAGAGGGTGCTACATGGGACAGTGTGACTCACACATCAAGCTCATGCCCAGGTCATTTCTGAGGGGACTTTTCAGGGCAGGGCTCTCCTGCTTCAGTCTCCGCTTTCCTCAATTTGTGCTTCCACTTTTCTCTGGCTCGGCTTGGTGGGAATGGAAACACAGTTGTGTGCGTTAGAGAAAGGGCTGAGACTCCTAAGCCATCACACTGACGTTTACTGGGAACTTCAGCAAGTGCCTTCACCCGCACCAGCCCACAGATAACACCAGCATCACCTTTCCAGGTTCATCAGGGTTTGCGTGACCTGTTCTTTAACACCTGCACACACAGAGCAGGGCAGTGCAGCGCTACGCACAGGGGCTGGGCTGGGGTCTGTGAGCACTGGCAGGGAAGAGACACCGGGCCAGAGAAACAGCTCCCGGCTGGGACAGCTCCAGGCAGTGGAGACAAGGGCAGGGAGGGAGGGAAATGCTAAGGGAAATCCTGTTGCAGGGGAGATATGGGCACCTCCCGGCCACCCCTGCAGTGCTGATGCCTTCCCTGAGCAACACCCCTCGTGTCTCCTCTCCCGCCTAGCAAAGCCCCCAGCCAGTGCATGGGGTCTAGGGTGTTAGTCACCTCCCCGTCCATCTGCCAGCAGGAGAGACAAAGTGCATCTCTCCTGCCATGTGCCCCTTTCCCACTGACCAGGGGCTGAGGGTGACTGCCCTGCACTGTCACTGTCCGGGAGGTGGTGCGCAGTGCTGGGTAAGCGAAAGGCTTTCCTGAGTGCCCCCTGTCTCTCTCCTTGCCTCCCTCAGCTGCTCTTGGTGTTGATGTCAGGCTCTCTGGGAATGGGAGTTTCAGCTGCAGAGTCAGGCACTGATCTTGGGGGTCCTCCCATTCAGGTGTGTTTATGGCAATGAGGTGTCCCAGCTTTCCTCTAACCTGTGACGCTCTGGGCAATGCAGTCTGTGAGGCTCGGGAATGAGCTGACCCTCCCTTAACCAGATGCCATCATTAGCACAGCTGGCTATCTCCTTGGGGTGTCCTTCCAAGCTGTGAACTGCCTTCCAGGATGCAAACCTGCCCTATAGCACTTTATGTTATCTGAAGGCCCCATGGAGAAGTGCAGAGATGCTACAACAGAGAAAATGCTGATGGGTTTCTGAAATGAGCCATGTGTGTCCTAGGCTAAAAGTGGGGTGCTGAGACCTTGAGAAAGGGTGAGACATTTAGTGGTCTGCACTGGATCCCTCAGCTCTCAGCAGTGTCTGGTGGCTTTTCAGGGTAAAGTGGGAGTGTGATCGCCCTGCAGCTCAGAAAGATGCAAGCCCAGGGCAGCTGGGAACAAGATGGATGAAAAGACCGGCTCTCCTCACTCTACACTAAGCCACAGGCACTCCTCTTGCCTCGCAGGACTCCCTCTGTTCTCCCTGAGTGCAGCACAAATGCTGAGGCTTTCTGACATCCAAGAACACTCCCCATTGGAGATGGAGGGAAGCTGTAAAACTAACCTCTCCAACTGCCTTCTGCCATCGCCGTTCCTTAGCACTGGGAGTGCAGATGCTGACAGGCCCTTCTAGGGTGGGAGCAGTTTCATTTGACAAAGTCAAACACCAGCACTGGACCCTGCACCCACCGTTCTCATGAACTGTTTCCTGCAGAGCAGGGCTGACTCCTCGGCAGCCAGCGGGCAGAGGCCCTGCTCCTCATGGCACACTCAGCCAGCAGCAACCTGAGCTCCAGGCACGGAGCTGAAGGAAGGTCTCCTTGAAAAGGAAAAGGGTGGGTGCGTGTGTCAGGGAGAGGGTCCAGGGGAAATGGACTTGATTTTGCTCAGAGAAGTTCATCCTAATTTGTTGCTGCCTTTTCCCCCTTGGACAATGCCCCATGCCCATAGACAGCAAATGTTCAACAGCAGCTCCATCACCCACTTCCTCCTCCTGGCATTGGCAGACACACGGGAGCTGCAGCTCTTGCACTTCTGGCTCTTCCTGGGCATCTACCTGGCTGCCCTCCTGGGCAACGGCCTCATCATCACCGCCATAGCCTGTGACCACCGCCTCCACACCCCCATGTACTTCTTCTTCCTCAAACTTTCATTTCTTGACCTGGGATCCAACTCCACCACTCTCCCCAAATCCATGGCCAATTCCCTCTGGGACACCAGGGACATCTCCTTTTTGGGATGTGCTGTCCAGATCTTTGTGTTTGCATTTTTTATTTCAGCAGAATTGTGTCTCCTCACCATCATGGCCTATGACCGCTACATTGCCATCTGCAAACCCCTGCACAACGAGACCCTCCTGGGCAACAGAGCTTGTGTCCACATGGCAGCAGCTGCCTGGGGTGGTTGCTTCTTCTGTGCTGTGCTGCACACTGCCAATACATTGTCACTACCACTCTGCCAAGGCAATGCTGTGGACCAGTTCTTCTGTGAAATCCCCCACATCCTCAAGCTCTCCTGCTCAGATGCCTACCTCAGGGAGGTTGGGCTTATTGTGGTTAGTCTCTTAGTAGTATTCAGCTGGTTTTTTTTCATCGTTCTGTCCTATGTGCAGATCTTCAGGGCCGTGCTGAGGATCCCCTCTGAGCAGGGACGGCACAAAGCCTTTTCCACGTGCCTCCCTCACCTGGCCGTGGTCTCCCTGTTTATCAGCACCGGAATGTTTACCTACCTGAAGCCTCCCTCCATCTCCTCCCCATCCCTGGATGTGGTGGTGGCTGTTCTGTACTCATTGGTGCCTCCAGCAGTGAACCCCCTCATCTACAGCATGAGGAACCAGGAGCTCAAAGATGCAGTGTGGAAAATGATGACTGGATGTTTTTCTGAAGCAACACACTGTCCATTTTCTTATGCATATCATTTATAATGTATCTCATTACAGGGTCAGCCTGTCTTCTGGAGGTTTGGTGGCTGTGGCGGTTGTCTTTTTGCTCAGATTTGCTTGTGATAATGTTGTGCACAAAGATTTGTCATTATTCATACCATTTCTAATTCACTATCTACCTTTCTAGTCTTACCCAGAGCCTTGAAAGGAGAGACATGTTCTCTGTGCATTTAAAAAAATAAAGGACCCTGCAGCAACTTTCTTGTCTGAGACTTTTGTTTTTTTGAGACTTTCTCTGGAGCTGCACGGCACTGCCTGTGTACAGAGGTGGAGAGGAAAAGAGTCTCAGCACAGCAGCACGGCCAGGCAGCACCACCGCTTGGTCTTTCCAGAGCTGCTCTCTTTTAAATTCCCACTCTCTTTCTGAGCCCCTCTCTTGGTGTAGGGAAGGATTGCTCTGGCAGCTTGGTCACAGGCCTTTTGTGTGGCAGTCCTGTGACTGCAGGCAGGGACAGGCAATGGGCACTTCTGTGACAGAGCTGACCTCCAGAACAGAGTTTCCATCATACAAGGGGATCTCCTGATGGCAGTGCCTGAAATCATAGGTCTTCTACTTTTTCGCTCAAGAACAAGCCCAAGAAAGTGCCCTCAAGAGGAAAACACAGCTAAACTGTTTGAGTATTCAGTGTGGGAGCACGTGGCAATGTCCTTGCACAGCCAGGCCTCCTGGGGGAGAGAGGAAGGACCAGCAGAGCAGGCTTTGGGCTGAGCCCGTGGTCGCTGGACACCCCAGGGAAGCTGCCCCAAGGCAACCGTCACAGAGCAGCCCATGACAATCACCCTTTCCAGCACTGGACTGTCACCCCACCTCGTACAGGTTGGTTATCCCCCCACAGTGGCACACCAAATGACTAGGTCAGAAGTCCATGTTTGTGTTGTACAGAGGTGAGATCACGGAGGAGATATTCCTGGAAGACATGTCAAAGCATATTGAAGAGAGGGAGGTGATTAGAGAAAGCCAACATGGCTTCACAAAGGCCAGCTTGTGCCTGACTACTCTAGTGGCCTTCCACCACGGAGTTACTGCATTAATGGACAAGGGAAGAGCTACAGACATCACCTGTCTAGCCTTCTGTAAGTCCTCTGATATGATCCCCCACAACGTTCTTGCTGCTGCTAAGTTGGAGAGATACAGATGTGACAAATGAATTCTCAGATGGATAAGGAACTGGCTGGATGGGTGCATCCAAAGAGTTATAGGCAATGGCCCCATGTCTGAGTACTAGTACTAGTGCTAGTACTTACCGAGTGGTGTCTCTCAAGGGTGCATACTGGGACCAGTACTGTTTAATATCTTCATCAATGACATAGTCAGTGGGATTGAGTGCACCCTCAGCAAGTTTGCAGATGACACCAAGCTGAGTGGGACAGTTGATTCGCTTGAGGGGAGGGACGACATCCCGAGGGACCTTGACAGGCTGAGTTGTAGGTCCATGCAAACGTCATGAAGTTCAACAAGGCCAAGTGCAAGGCCCTGCAACTGGGTCGGGGCAATCCCCACTGTCAGTAGTGACTGGGAGATGAATGGATTGAGAGCAGCCCTGCAGAGAAATGCTTGGGGATATTGGTGGGTAAAAACTTGGACATGGGCCGGCAATGTGTGCTTGCAGCCCAGAAAGCCAACCATATCCTGGGCTGCCAAAAAAATCATATCCAGTAGGTGGAGGGAGGTGATTCTCCCCTCTAAAAGGAATGAGAAAGGGGAGACAATCACTTCAACTCACTCTTTTGGCAAGGCTCCTCTTTATATGTTCTAGGACAGTGCTGGCCACCTTTGCTACCAGGTCTCACTGCTGGGTCATGTTTTGCCTTCTGTCTCCCAGCACCACCAAGGCCTTTTCCGCAGAGCTGCTCCCCAGCCAGGCAGTCCCCAGCCCCTGCAACTGCAGGCTGTTAGGCTGTCCCAGGTGCAAGACCTGGTGTCCCGATTTAACCCCAGCTGGCAACTAATCACCACACATCCGCTCACTCGCTCCCTGCCTCCAGTGGGATGGGGGAAGAACTGGAAGGGTAAAAGTGAGAAAGAAACTCATGGGCTGAGATTTAACCAGTTTAATAACTAAAAAGAAATAATAATAATAATAATAACAACAACAACAACAACAACAACAGCAAAGAAATGTAAGGAAAAGAAAAAAAAAAAGGAAAGTGAGAGGAAAATAAAACCCAAGAAAAACAAGGGATTCAAATGAAAACAGTTGGTTAAATACAACTGACTGATGTGTAGCCAGTCCTCAGTCAGAGGCCCCCCCGCCAGCCTCCCCTCCCCACCCTGTTTTATTGCTGAGCATGACGTCATATGGTCTGGAAGATCCCTTTGGTCAGTTGGGGTCAGCTGTCCCAACTGTGTCCCCTCCCAACTTCTTGTGCACCTCCACCCTACTCACTGGTGGGGTGGAGTGAGAAGCAGAAAAGGCCTTGACGCTGTGTAAGCACTGCTCAGCAGTAACTGAAACATCTGTTTTCAACACTATTTTCATCACAAATCCAAAACATAGCCCCATACAAGCTACTATGAAGAAGTTAAACTCTATCCCAGCCAAAACCAGTACATCTGGCCTTTGTCCTTCATCTATCTCGTGAAGTTCCTGACAGGACAGTCCTTCTGCCTGTCAGGTTTGCCCTGAATGGCATCCCTAGGGCACAGGAATGGTCCTCCCAATTTAGTGCCATCCACAAACGTGGTGACAGTTGCCTCCTCTGCGTCATGGATACAGGTGTTAAACTGCACAGGGCCCAGGAGAGTCCCCTGTGCTGCCCCACAATGCCCCAGTATGGCCCACTGGCCTCCAGGTAGGGCATGACCCCTTCTCTCTCAGCTCACTGCTCTCTCAGCCTCATCATCCAACTGGTGTTTCACCCATCTGTTTGTCGATCCATCCAGACTGTAATGGCCCAATGTGGGTACCAGGATATCGAGGGAGACCATGCCAAAAGTCTTGCTGAAGTGGAGGTAAAGGACATCCACTGTTGTCCCCTCGTGCATTGTCCTGGTTTCAGCTGGGATAGAGTTAATTTTCTTCTTGGTAGCTGGTATGGGGCTGTGTTTTGGGTTTAGGATGAGAACAATGTCGAGGATACACTGAGGTTTTGTTCTTGCTAAGTAGTTGCTAAGTGGCGCTCACAGTGGTAAAGGACTTTTCAACTGCCCATGCTCTGCCGGGTGCACAAGAAGCTGGGGGGGGGCACAGCCAGGACAGCTGACCCAGACTGGCCAAGGGGCTATTCCATACCATGTGACGTCATGCTCAGTATATATAAACTGGGGGAGTTAGCTGGGGGAGGGGGCAACGATCGCTGCTTGGGGGACGGGCTGGCCATCGGTCGGAGGGTGGTGAGCAATTGTAGAGTCTATCGTTTGCTTTGTATTACTATTGTACTATTATTACTTGTTATTATTATTATTGTTATTATTATTATTACTACTGTTCTATTTTTATTTTACTTTAGTTATTAAACTCTTCTTATCTCAACCCACGAGTTTTCTCCCTTTTACCCTTCTGATTCTTTCCCCCATCCCACTGGTGGGGAGTGAGCAAGCGGCTGAGTGGTGCTTAGTTGCTGGCTGGGGTTAAACCACGACAGTCCTTTTTGGCGCCCAACGTGGGGCTCGAAGGGTTTGAGATAATAACAGATTAACTAGAGGGTATTAAGGAATTTCATTCTGTTAACAGTTATCGGTTGTAATATTGATTCATCCGTTCTCGGTACTAGTCTACCTGATCTGCACTATGCTCTTGTTTTTGCTGTGCTTTGCCATAATGAGTGATGTGTTGCCTGGAAGACTGGTTATTAAAACACTGGCCTTGAGTGCTATCTGGTATTTGGGTTCTGTAGTGAAGCCATTACTGTCCTTTGGGTACCACCTCATGGAGACAATTAGCAATTATACCTTCTCTTCTGAGAGTTTTTTTATGGAGGAAATACAGGATGGCACCTTTGTTACTTTCTTCTATGATGTTTTCTCCTTCATTACAACAATTTTTCATTATCTTGAGCATCCTTGGGTAGTTAAGATATATCCGTTGATAGTTCTTGGGAATTTTGTTTCAGTTTTACCTAAGGTTAATAAGCAGCTTAAGAATATCATCCAGAGATCTCCTCGAAGGCTGGATAGTTATGAGTGGCAGGGTGTGTGGGAGAGTATGGGCAAGTACCTAGGACAATGGGCACCTCCAGTGTTTTGGAACTTCACCCCCGAACAAGTGCAGAATCCTGAAAAACTAGTAAAGTATTTGGAAAATGTATGTTGTCACCCTGGCAACTCCAGAGAGACACAGATCACTGCAATGTGCTGGGGCCTGGCCCATGCCTACCAAGCCCTATTCAACACTATTCAGTACCCTCAAGGGAAAGAGAAGGTCTCTGGATCGGACGACAAAATGATGGCCCCCATGGCTGTGCCGGCCCCTGCCACAGGCACTGCGGCTGCGCCAGCCCCTGCGCCGGCCCCCGTGGCTGTGCCAGCCCCCACGATAGGCGCTGCGGCTGGACCAGAGAACCAATCCGTGCCAGTATCACTTGCCCCTATACAGAAGAAAAAATACACAAGGAAATCAGCTCGTTTAGTAAGGGCTGATGATGAGCCAGGGCCATCAAGAGAACAGAAGGAGGAAGAGGCAGAACCCATAAATGAGATGGTAACCACCCGATCCCTCTCCCTGAGTGAGCTGCGAGATATGCGAAAAGATTTCGGTTGTCGTCCAGGTGAGCACATCATCACCTGGCTTCTCCGATGCTGGGATAATGGGGCCAGTAGCCTGGAATTAGAGGGTAGGGAAGCCAAGCAGCTGGGATCCCTTTCTAGAGGAGGAGGCATTGACAAAGCAATTGGAAAAGGGGCAAAAGCCCTCAGCCTCTGGAGGCGACTCCTGTCAGGTGTGAAGGAAAGATATCCCTTCAAGGAAGATGTTATATGTCACCCAGGCAAGTGGACCACCATGGAGAGAGGTATCCAGTACCTGAGGGAATTAGCTGTGCTGGAAGTGATTTATAATGACCTGGATAATGAGCAGTTATCCAAAGACCCAGACGAAGTCCAATGCACACGACCCATGTGGCGGAAGTTTGTACGGAGCGCACCATCATCACATGCAAACTCATTGGCAATAATGACCTGGAAAGATGAAGAGGGACCAACAGTGGACGAAATGGCTGGCCAGCTCCGACAATACGAAGAAAGTCTCTCTTCCTCCCTACAGGCCTGCGTATCGGCTGTGGAGAAACTGTCCCAGAAGGTCCAGCAACTCGAAGAGGATATATCCTACTCCTCACCTGTACGGAGCAGTATCTTAGCCATTAGGAGTAAGCGTCCCTCTGTTCAAGAGAGAAGATACAGTGGATACACACCACGGGGCACCCTGTGGTTTTATCTGCGTGACCACGGAGAGGACATGAGGAAGTGGGATGGAGAATCTACCTCGACCCTAGAGGCACGGGTACGTGAGTTGCAAGGAAAAACAACTACAAAAGGTGGTTCTCCCAGGAGAGTTGCGGCTCCAGTTTCCAGCGAGCAGTTCCTCAGACAGGGTAGAAGGGCTGATTCTGTTTCCGATCCTAATAAAGGGATTTTTGACTCGCATTTACAAGAAGTGAGTAACGAGTGCTATGACCAGGACTAGAGGGGCCCTGCCTCCAGCCAGGTGGAGGAAAGGGACAATCGGGTGTACTGGACTGCGTGGATTCGATGGCCTGGCACATCAGCCCCACAGGAGTATAAGGCTTTAGTAGACACCAGTGCACAGTGTACCCTCATGCCATCAAGCTGTAAAGGGGCAGAACCCATCTGTATTTCTGGAGTGACAGGGGGATCCCAAGAGCTGACTGTATTGGAGGCCGAAGTGAGCCTAACAGGGAATGAGTGGCAGAAGCACCCCATTGTGACTGGCCCAGAGGCTCTGTGCATCCTTGGCATAGACTACCTCAGGAGAGGGTATTTCAAGGACCCAAAAGGGTACCGGTGGGCTTTTGGCATAGCCGCACTGGAGACAGAGGAAATTAAACAGCTGTCTACCCTGCCCGGTCTTTCGGAGGACCCTTCTGTTGTGGGGTTGCTGAGGGTCAAAGAACAACAGGTACCAACTGCTACCACAACAGTGCACCGGTGGCAATATCGCACCAACAGAGACTCCCTGATTCCCATCCATAAGCTGATTCGTCAGCTGGAGAGCCAAGGAGTGATCAGCAAGACTCACTCACCGTTTAACAGTCCCATATGGCCAGTGCAAAAGTCTAATGGAGAGTGGAGACTAACAGTAGGCTATCGGGGCCTGAATGAAGTCACGCCACCACTGAGCGCTGCCGTGCCGGACATATTAGAACTTCAATATGAACTGGAGTCAAAGGCAGCCAAGTGGTATGCCACCATTGACATCGCTAATGCATTTTTCTCAATCCCTTTGGCAGCAGAGTGCAGGCCACAGTTTGCTTTCACTTGGAGGGGGGTCCAGTACACCTGGAATCGACTGCCCCAGGGGTGGAAACACAGCCCCACCATTTGCCATGGACTGGTCCAGACTGCGCTGGAACAGGGTGGGGCTCCGGAACATCTGCAATACATTGATGACATCATTGTGTGGGGCAACACAGCAGAAGAAGTTTTTGAGAAAGGGAAGAAAATAGTCCAAATTCTTCTGGAAGCTGGCTTTGCTATAAAACAAAGTAAGGTCAAGGGACCTGCACAGGAGATCCAGTTTTTAGGAATAAAATGGCAAGATGGGCGTCGTCAGATCCCAATGGATGTAATCAACAAAATCACAGCCATGTCCCCACCAACCAGCAAAAAGGAAGCACAAGCTTTCTTGGGAGTTCTGGGTTTTTGGAGAATGCATATTCCACATTACAGTCTCATAGTAAGCCCTCTCTATCAAGTGACCTGCAAGAAGAACGATTTCAAATGGGGCCCTGAGCAACGACAAGCCTTTGAACAAATTAAATGGGAGATAGTTCATGCAGTTGCCCTTGGGCCAGTCCGGGCAGGACAAGATATTAAAAATGTGCTCTACACTGCAGCTGGGGAGAACGGCCTTACCTGGAGCCTCTGGCAGAAAGCACCGGGGGAGACTCGAGGTCGACCCCTGGGGTTCTGGAGTCAGGGATACAGAGGATCTGAGGCCCGCTATACTCCAACTGAAAAAGAGATATTGGCAGCATATGAAGGAGTTTGAGCTCCTTCAGAAGTGGTTGGTACTGAAGCACAGCTCCTCCTGGCACCCCGACTGCCAGTGCTGGGCTGGATGTTCAAAGGGAGAGTCCCTTCTACCCATCATGCAACTGATGCTACGTGGAGTAAGTAGGTTGCACTCATTACACAATGGGCTCGAATAGGAAACCCCGGTCGCCCAGGAATCTTGGAAGTGATCATGGACTGGCCAGAAGGCAAAGATTTCGGAATATCGCCAGAGGAGGAGGTGACGCATGCTGAGGAGGCCCCACTGTATAATAAAGTACCAGAAAATGAGAAGCAATATGCCCTGTTCACTGATGGATCCTGTCGTCTTGTGGGGAAGCATTGGAGGTGGAAAGCTGTATGGAGTCCTATAGGACAAGTTGCAGAAACTGCTGAAGGGGAAGGTGAATCGAGTCAGTTTGCAGAGGTGAAAGCCATCCGGCAGGCTTTAGATATTGCTGAACGAGAAAAGTGGCCAATGCTCTATCTGTGCACTGACTCATGGATGGTGGCAAATGCTCTGTGGGGGTGGCTACAGCAATGGAAGCGGAGCAACTGGCAGCGCAGAGGCAAACCCACCTGGGCTGCTGAATTGTGGCAAGATATTGCTGCCTGAGTAGAGAACCTGGTTGTAAAAGTACGTCACATAGATACTCACGTACCCAAGAGTTGGGCCACTGAAGAACATCAACACAACCAGCAGGTGGATCAGGCTGCTAAGATTGAAGTGCCTCAGGTGGATCTGGACTGGCAACAGAAGGGTGAATTATTTCTAGCTCGGTGGGCCCATGACACCTCAGGCCACCAAGGAAGAGATGTAACATATAGATGGGCTTGTGATTGAAATGTGGACTTGACCGTGGACACTATTACACAGGTTGTCCGTGAATGCGAAACATGCGCTGCAATCAAGCAAGCCAAGCGGTGCAAGCCTCTCCGGAATGGAGGTCAATGGCTGAAATATAAATATGCAGAAGCCTGGCAGATTGATGATATCACACTCCCACAAACCTGCCAAGGCAAGCGCCATGTGCTTACAATGGTGGAAGCAACCATCGGATGGCTGGAAACATATGCCGTGCCCCATGCCACCGCCTGGAATGCTATCGTGGGCCTTGAAAAGCAAGTCCTGTGGTGACATGGCACCCCAGAAAGAATTGAGTCAGATAACGGAACTCATTTCCAAAACAGCCTCATAGACACCTGGGCCAAAGAGCACGGCACTGAGCGGGTATCTCACATCCCCTATCGTGCGCCAGCCTCCGGGAAAATCGAACGATACAATGGACTGTTAAAGACTACACTAAAAGCAATGGGTGCTGGGACATTCAGACATTGGGATACACATCTAGCAAAGGCAACCTGGTTAGTCAACACCAGGGGATCTGCCAATTGAGCTGGCCCTGCCCAGTCAAGACTTTTACGTACTGTAGAGGGGGATAAAATCCCTGTAGTGCACCTAAAAAATATGATGGGGAAGACAGTCTGGGTTACTCCTGCCTCAGGCAGAGGTAAATGCATTCGTGGGATTGCTTTTGCTCAAGGACCTGGGTGCACTTGGTGGGTGATGCGGGAGGATGGGGAAGTCCGATGTGTACCTCAAGGAGATTTGATTTTGGGTGAAAATAGCCAATGAAGTGAATTGTATCATGTTAGTTGCTATATAATACTGGATGTCATCACTTCTATGATTACTATGTGCCATATCTACAGTATACAGTAAGAATCACCCAAATTAATGAAGAATGAACTCTGAGGAAACCGAGCAAACTGCAGCGGTGATGGAACCAGAACTGGCTTCAGCATGCAACAATCCAACACCGCACACCATCTCTCCTGCCCTGAAAGACTGTTAGGACAGATAGAGCTCAAAGTCATGGACTAAACGAACTCAACAAACATTTTAGAGGGATAGCCCATAGACTA
The DNA here is from genome assembly GCF_965183815.1 of Platalea leucorodia. Lineage (NCBI taxonomy): Eukaryota > Metazoa > Chordata > Aves > Pelecaniformes > Threskiornithidae > Platalea > Platalea leucorodia. Next base: position 56,815 of record NW_028121373.1, on the reverse strand, counting down.
GGGAAATTATGTCTATGTGTGTGTGTATATCTATCTGTCTATCTATCTATCTACCTATCTATCTATCATCTATCTATTTATCTGTCTATCTGTCTGTCTATCTATCTATCTCAAAAGACTGGAAAAGTGGTGGTGATGAATTGGAATGTATTGGAAAGTGTAAGCCCTGGGCATGACGTAGATGGTATAGCATAAGGGGTGGATACTGTTCTGGTTTCAGCTGGGATAGAGTTGATTTTTCTTCCTAGTACCTGGTATAGTGCTGTGTTTTGGATTTAGGATGAGAATAATGTTGAGAACTCACTGATGTTTTGGTTGTTGCTAAGTAGCGCTTACACCAGTCAAGCACTTTTTAGCTTCGCATGCTTTGCCAGCTGCACAAGAAGCTGGGAGGGGGCACAGCCAGGACAGCTGACCCAGACTGGCCAAGGGGCTATTCCATACCATATGACATCAGGCTCAGTATATAAGCTGGGGGGAGTTGGCTGGGGGGCAGCAATTGCTCGGTGACATGCTGGGCATCGGTCGGCAGGTGGTGAGCAATTGTATTGTGTATCACTTGCTTTGTATATTATTATTGTACTATGTATATTATTATTACTATTACTACTATTCTATTTCATTTTACTTCCATTGTTAAACTTTTCTTATCTCAACCCACGAGTTTTCTCACTTTCACCCTTCCAATTCTCTCCCACATCCCACTGGGGTGGGGGGAGTGAGCGAGCGGCTCTGTGGTGCTTAGTTGCTGGCTGCGGTTAAACCACAACATCAGTAAAGACTCAGACAAAGTCAACATTAAGTCCCTCAGCCCCACCTGTATCTGCTGTTATGAAATCCCCCTCCCCATTGAGTGGCAGCCCTGCATTTTCCATGTTCAGCCTTGCTCTCTCACCAGCGATCGAAGTTCTTTTTGCTCTTCACTTTTCTTACAGCCTCCAACTCCAGGTGAGCTTTGCTCTTCCCCAAAGCATACCTCCACAACAAGGCAACTTATATAAATCCCTTGTGTAACCTGTCCCTGTTGTCACCTCTTGGCAGCTGCTTCATGGTCCCTCTCAGCGCTTTTTCCCTGCACTGTCCCAGCACCACTACCCCGCTCATGGCCTCACAGCCCTGTTGTGAAGGCACACCACACAGCAGTATGCATTCAGGGCTGGGTAAAGGTCCCCCACAACATCCCCATGACAGTCATCTTTGCCCCTTCTCTCCATGGCCATCATGTTTTGGAAGTCCCAGCCCCAGCTACGTCCCATGTGGGGATTCGCCGACAGCCCTGTTCTGGGGTCTGCTGCAGTCTGGGCCAGGATGGAGCCCAGGCAGGGCTGGCCATTTTCCCCGATGCAGGCACTGAGTCCAGCAGGAGGATGGAGATGGCCTCACAGCGAGACTTACCCATTAACCTGGGGTGAACGGCCAGGGCTGGAAATGGCTGGTGAGAGAGGCTGGGGGGTGACAAAGGCTCTGGGCCACCTTCCCGGTTTGTCCATACATAAAGGGCACAGACTGGCCTCCTCTCTCCTGCACCTGTTGTCTTTGATCCCTTCCACAACCCCTGGCTCGGCACCACAAACCCCTGGTATGAGACCTCACCCTGCATGGTCACACAGTACAAGCTATACACTGATGTTTTTCACTCCTGGGCACTTTCCAGCACAACTCAGCTCCCTCCAAGCTCTTCCACCTTCCCTGCCCAATTCCTAGCACTGCTCAGTGTGGGCTGGCCCCACGGCAGTGCACACCGCAGGCCGCTGCAGAGCTCTGGGTACTCACCCCACAGCCCCAGCCCCTCTGAAGGGCACAGCAGCTCCTGGGGGACACAGAAGGCTCAGCCCCAGAGATGGGGGACACCTGTGGTGGTCAATTGGACCCAGTGACCTCCTCTCCAGGATATTCTGAGAGGTCTGCAGCCCCTCTGGGCCATCCCCTCTCCCCAGGCCAGCACAAGAGCCCAGGACAGGGGTCCTCAAGCAGCTCCTGCTGCCCCAGTGACAGAGTGGCCTGCCCCAAGCTGCTGCAGCCAGAAGGGTCTTTCATTTCCTTTTCATTCATAGTCTGATGATGATGGATCTCAGACAAAGAAATTGCTGCAGGTTCATTTATTTTGCTTAAACACACAGAGACACTGACTCCCCATTTACACAAAGTCACTGGATCACACAAGACAGGTGGATTCTTAAGTAGGAGGGGATGAATAATGACATTTCGTTGCAGACAGCATCATCAGAAATGGAAAAAAGAAAAAAAGAAGGGAAAAAAAGAGAAGGAATGACAGGCTTGGCCTGCCACAAGATACACTGGCAGTCATTTGCAGAGGAAGGTACGCAGTCTATGGCGGCTGAAAAAATGTCTAATCAATTTCCTCAGGGCATCCTTGAGCTCTTGGTTCCTCATGCTGTAGATGAGGGGGTTCACTGCTGGAGGCACCACTGAGTACAGAACTGCCAGCACCAGGTCCAAGCATGGGGAGGAGATGGAGGGAGGCTTCAGGTAGGCAAACACTGCAGTGCTGATAAACAGGGAGACCACGGCCAGGTGAGGGAGGCACATGGAAAAGGCTTTGTGCCATCCCTGCTCAGGGGGTATCCTCAGCACAGCCCTGAAGATCTGCACGTAGGACAGGATGATGAAAACAAAACAGCCCAAAGAGAGAAAAGCACTAACTGCCAGAAGCCCAGCCTCCCTGACATAGAAGTGTGAGCAGGAGAGCTTGAGGATCTGGGGGATTTCACAGAAGAACTGGTCCACAGCATTGCCTTGGCAGAGGGGGAGTGAAAATGTATTGGCAGTGTGCAGCACAGCATTGAGAAACCCACTGCCCCAGGCAACTGCTGCCATGTGGACACAAGCTCTGCTGCCCAGGAGGGTCCTGTAGTGCAGGGGTTTGCAGATGGCAACGTAGTGATCATAGGCCATGACAGTGAGAAGAAAATACTCCGCTACAACTAAAAAGAGAAACCAAACCAAAAGACTTGAGCAGCACATCCCCAGAAAGTGACGGCTCTGGTGTCCCAGAGCAAGTTGGCCATGGCTTTGGGGACAGTGATGGAGATGGAGCTCAGGTCGAGGAGGGAGAGGTTGAGGAGGAAGAAGTACATGGGGGTGTGGAGGTGGCAGTCGCAGGCTATGGCGGTGATGATGAGGCCGTTGCCCAGGAGGGCAGCCAGGTAGATGCCCAGGAAGAGCCAGAAGTGCAAGAGCTGCAGTTCCCCCGTGTCTGCGAATGCCAAGAGGAGAAACTGGGTGATGGAACTGCTGTTGGACATCTGCTGCCTCTGGGCACAGGGACCTGTCCAAGGAAGAGAAGTCATTGACAGGTTAGGACAAACACCTTGGCATAAAACTCAATGTTTCTCATAGAAATGCTCCAATTGTCTTATTCCTTGGTAACGTCTTCGTTCAGCTCCTTTTCTGGAGTTCCTTTGCTGTCTGTTTGAATGTGCTGTGAGGAGCAGGGGATCTGCTGTGTGCTCCAGAGTATGCAGTCCTGCCATACAGTGCAGCAGGGAGGGGAATAAGCTTTCCTGCTCAGAATTTAGGTCAGATATTACCCACTCGTAAGTTTACCAGGGGAGTGTTCTTTTGGAGCAAAAATTGTCAGCATTTTTACTGCACTCATTTTAATTTCTCATTCATCACCCAGCTAACCAAGAGTAGAAAACTCAAAGCACAGTCTCCTTCACTTTCAGGTAACCCCCACATAAACTTTCCTCTTGAAAAGTCACCTCAGAAGCATTCTGGGGGTGATCTGGATCTGAGAGCACTCTGGACGCATGCAGCAGCCTCTCAACAGCAGAAAGACCCTGCCCTGCCCTGCTGGGAGCGACTGCTTCCACCCACAGCTTGTCCCCGCAGTGCCATGGGGAGCTCCCCGGGCAGGCTGAGTGCTGACCCTGGCAGGGGGCAGAGTCCCTGCCCAGCACACAGCCCCCTGGGGACATAGGGACCCTGCTCTGAAGGACTGCCCTGGGCACCTCCAGCTGCACACCTGGATTTACACCTCTGCAGCTGTTCCTGGGAGAAGGCAGCCATCATGCCCTGTCCCTCTGATGGTGCAGTAGGGAATCCCTGCTCAGGAGCATGTCCTCCTTCTCCTCTACACTAGGAAACCTGTGAGTGTTTTTCTTAAAGATTCTACAGGCTGTGTGATGTACCAGCTTCAGGAGATCCCTCCAGGAACCACAGCTTCACTTCCCTTTACCCAGAGACTTACCGTATCGACGGCTGTGAAGATTTCTCCCCCAGTCAGCTCTCAGCATTCTCACATTCCAAACTGCCTTTAAGCTCTCTCTGCTTCACTCCTCTCTCTTCGTCCCTGCAGGCAGTGCCCTCAGCCCTGCTGTGCTTTGCAGAGGAGCTGCTCTTGGGCAGAGTTGTCTCTCTCTGTCCCAGGAGCCCAGCCCAGCTCAGGAGCTGAGGACCAGCCCAAGGCAGCACTTTCTCTGCCCCCTCTGGGCTCCCTGCAGTTGTCCCTGGGGCTCCAGGGGAACCTGCTGTGAAACAGGCTGAAGGAGTCACTGATGTTCCCTTCCCCAGCCAGGGAGAGACACTGACTCCCAGCAGTGGCATTTCTCTTCTCAGAAAAAGATTTATGTCTAAGAATCACTTCTTCTTGTCACAGTGTTAGACAGGACACCCAGGCAGTGACAGATCTCCTTTACCCCTGCTGAGGGAAGGGATTCGGCTGAGGCAATGCAGGCATCTCACTCTGGGTCTCCTAGGGCTAGAGGGGGACTCAGCTTCCCTCCATGCCTTCCACAGTCCCACAGGAGGTGGGATTCCTCTTGCCTCAGTTCAGGTGTGCACCAAATGGCCACCTGCATGTGAGCTCCTTGTCTCAGCTCTGATGCTAATTAATGAAGCTGGAGGGTGCAGTGAGCTGCTCAAACACCTGGTGAAATCTGAGGTTCAGGAGGTGGTCCAAGATACCTGAAGGTAACTGCAAGCTCTAATGGAGCAGTTCATAGCGACAGGGCAGCACCTGGGAGCATCTTCTTATAGGCTGGTGGGGAACCCCCTTCACCAACAGAAATGAAAGAAGATGCCCACATTTAGGACAACTGACCTGACCCTAATTTGTTAGTACTGCACAGAGCTGTCTTTGAAAAACAGCGATGAACAGGTTGAGAGGTTATGGGTAAAAATTAGGGGCTAAGCCAAGAAAGGAAACCTCGTGGCTGGTGTTTACTACAGGCCACCCGACCAAGAGGAGATTGTTGATGAAGCGTTTGTACTTCAATTACAGGAAGCATCGCACTCGCAGGCTCTGATCCTGCTGGAGGACTTCAGTCCCCTGCACATCTGCTGGAAAAGTGGCACAGTGAGCTGTAAGTGGTCCAGGAGACTCTTGGAGTGCATTGAGGATAATTTCTTAGGCCAGGTGGTAGACATCCAGAGCAGAGGCGATGTGTTACAAGACCTGTTGCTTACCAACACAGATGAACTACTTAAGGATGTGAAGACTGATGGCAGCCTGGGCTGCAGTGATCATGCCCTGGTGTAATTCACGATCTCAAAGGATATGGGCTAGGCAAAGAGTAAGGTCAAGACCCTGAGTTTTAGGAGGCCAAATGTTTGATTGTTTAAGGAGTTAGTGGATAGGAGGCCCTGGGACACTGCCCTCAGGGATACAGGACTGAACAGAGCTGGCAGCTCTTTAAGGAAATCTTTCTTGGCACAGAAGAGCTCTTGATTCCGATGTGTAAGAAATCAGGCAGGAAAGGCAGGAGACCGGCATGGCCCAGTAAAGACCTCCTGGTCAAACAAAAGTGTAAGAATGAAATGCACAGGCAGTGGAAACAGGGATGTGTATCCTTAGAAGAATATAGGGATGCTGCCTGGATGTGTAGGAATAGGATCAGAAAATCTAAGGCAAAGTTGGAGGTGAATTTGGCAAGAGACGTGGAGAATAATAAGAAGGGTTTCTACAGATATGTTGATCAGAAAAGAAAGATTAAAGAAAATGTATTCTCCTTTCCCCTTCCCCTTCTCCATGCCCAGCCCCCCCCCGCCCCCCCAAATAAGACAGGACAACTAGCACCAACTGACACGGAGAAGGCTGAGATAGAATTTTTTTGCCTTAGTTTTCACTGGCCACCACTCTTCCCACCTCTGTGAAGTCCCCGAAACTCAAAGCAGGGACTGAGGGAATGAAGTCCTTCCCATTGTAGGAGGTTCAAGACCACCTGAGGTACCTGAACATACTTAAGTCCATGAGATCCGACGAGATGCATCACGGAGTCCTGAGGGAATTGGCCGATGTAGTTGCCAAGCCAATCTCCATTGTATTTGAAAAGTCATAGCAGTCAGGCGAAGTCCCCAGTGAATGGAAAAAGGGAATATCACACCCATTTTTAAAAACTGGTAAAAAGGAGGACCCTGGGAACAACCAACCAGTCATTCTCACTTCTGTGCTGGGTAAGATCATGGAGCAGATCCTCCTGGAAGATCTGTCAAAACATATGGAAGACAGGGAGGTGATTAGACAGCCATCATGGCTTCACCAAGGGCAAATTGTGCCCGACTAATCTAGCGACCTTCTGTAATGGAGTGACTGCATCAACGGGAAGAGCTATGGATGATACCTATCCGGACTTCTGTAAGACCTTTGACACGGTCCCCCACAACATTCTTGCCACTAAATTGGAGAGATATGGATCTGATGGATGGACTATTAGATAGATAAGGGATATGCTGGATGGTGGTGTCCATGGCTCAATGCGCACGTAGTAATCTGTAACAAGCGGTGTCCCTCAAGGGTCCGTACTGGGACGAATACTGTTTAATATCTTCATCAACGATATACACAGTGCAAATGAGTGCTCCCTCAGCAAGTTTGCAGATGATACCAAGCTGAGTGGTGCAGCTGATTCACTAGAGGGAAGACGTCATTGGGAGGGACCTTGACAGGCTGGAAGAGCAGGCCCATGTGAAGCTCATAAAGTTCAACAAGGCCAAGGGTAAGGTCCCACACCTGGGTTGGGGCAATCCCCAGTATCAATACAGACTGGGGGATGGATAGATTGAGGGGAGCTCTGCAGAGAAGGACTTGGGGATATTAGTGGATGAACAATTGGACATGGGTCGGCAATGTGCGCTTGCAGCCCAGAAAGTCAGTTGTATCCTGGGTTGCATCAAAGAAGCGTGGCCAGCAGGTCGAGGGAGGTGATTCTCCCCCTCTACTCCGCTCTCGTGAGACTCCACCTGGAGTACTGTGTCCAGGTCTGGGATCCCCAGTGCAAGAAAGGCATGGACCCATTGGAGCAGGTCCAGAAGATGAGCATGAAAATGATCCAAGGGCTGGAACACCTCTCCTGTGAAGAAAGGCTAAGAGAGCTGGGGTTGTTCAGGCTGGAGAAGAGAAGGGTCTGGGGATACCTTCTCATGGCCTTTCAATATATAAAGGGGGGTTACAGGAAATAGGGAGAGAGAATTTTTACCAAGGCCTGCAGTGAGAGGAAAAAGGGAATGGTTTTAAACTGAAAAAGTTTAGGTTTAGGTTAGATATAAGGAAGAAATTTTTTACGATGAGGGTGGTGAGACACTGGAACAGGTTTCCCAGAGAAGTTGTGGATGTCCCATCATTGGAAGTGTTCAAGGTCAGGCTGAATGGGGCTTTGAGCAACCCGATGTAGCGAAAGATGTCCCTTGACATTGTATTGGAATTGTGTGGCAAGGTTTTGGTAGCAGGGGGGCTACAGGGCTTCCAGTGTTTCACGACCCTCATCGTAAAAAATTTCTTCCTTCTGTCTAGTCTGAATCTCCCCTCTTTTACTTTAAAACCATTACCCCTTGTCCTATCACTACAGACCCTATTAAAAAGTCTGTCTCCATCTGTATTGGGTTTCTGTGGCAAGGTTTTTATAGCTGGGGGGCTATAGCGTTGGCTTCTGTGAGAAGATGCCGGAAGTTTACCCCATCTCCAATACAACCAATGCCAGCCAGCTCCAAGACAGACCTGCTGCTGGCCAAAGCTGAGCCAATCAGCAATGGTGGTAGCGCCTCTGTGATAACATATTTAAGAAGGGGAAAAAGCTGCTGCACAACAGCAGCTGGAAGAGAGGAGTGAGAAAATGTGAGAGGAACAACTCTGCAGACACGAAGGTCAGTGAAGAAGGAGGGGAGGAGGTGCTCCAGGCCCCAGAGCAGAGATTCCCCTGCAACCTGTGGGGAAGACCATGGAGAATCAACTTGTCCCCCTGCAGCCCATGGAGGTTAACGGTGGAGCAGATATCCACCTGCAGCCTGTGGAGGACCCTGTGCTGGAGCAGGTGGATGCCTGAAGGAGGCTGTGACCCTGTGGAGAGCCAACGCTGGCGTATGCTCCTGGCAGGACCTGTGAACCCGTGGAGAGAGGAGCCCACTCTGGAGGAGGTTTGCTGGCAGGACCTGTGATCCTGTGGGGGACCCACGCTGGAGCAGTCTGTTCCTCAAGGACTGCACCCTGTTGAAAGCACCCATGCTGGAGCAGTTCATGAAGGACTGCAGCCTGTGGGAAGGACTCATGTTGGAGAAGTTCATGTAGGACTGTCTCCCGTGGGAGGGACCCCATGCCGGAGCAGGGGAAGAGTGCGAGGAGGAAGGAGTGGCAGAGAAAACGTGGGACGAGCTGACCACAATCCCCATTCTCCATCCCCCTGTGCTGCTCGTGGGGGAGAATGTAGAGAAAATCAGGAGTGAAGTTGAGCCTGGGAGGAAGGGAGGGGTGGGGGGAAGGTGTTTTAAGATTTGATTTTATTTCTCATTACTGTATTCTGATTTGATTGACAATAAATTAAATTAACTTCCCCAAGCTGAGTCTGTTTTGCCCATGATGGTATTTGGTGAGTGATCTCTCCCTGTCCTTTTCTTGACCCGCAAGCTTATAGCCTGTCGTTATATTTTCCCTCCCCTGTCCAGCTGAGGAGGGGGAGTGATAGAGTGGCTTGGTGGGTACCTGGCATCCAGCCAGGATCAACCCACTACAGCCATGACGGGGCGGGGGGGGGGTTGACTAGATGAGCTTTAAAGGTCTCTTCCAACACAAACCTTCCTGTGATTCTATGATTCTGTGCTTGAGGTGAGCTGTATGTGATGGTGGATGAGCCACTGCCATCCTCTAACAGCCTGTTTGGATTATTTTATGTGAAGAAAATGACCCCAAGAAGTTTCATGAGAAATCACAGTGCTGGACTTGGATTTCTTTTTCTGATCACACCAACCGGCTTGCGCTTCACACTCTTCCTGATCATCTACCTCATGGTCCTCATAAGGAATGGCCTGATGGTGCTCATCACAGTGGAGGACTCAAGCCTTCACAGCCCCTCGTACTTCTTCCTGAGGAACTTATCCTGAGGACTTATCAGGTGTTCACTTTGCCTTTGGGCATTCCATGACCTTCATCACTTTTTCTGTGATGCCCTCCTCTCTGCTAGAACTCGCCTGTGTCCTGTGAGATTTTTCCTCAGTTTCCAACCTGAAGGGGAAACTTCTCTCTGATTTTTGTAGATTCTGGAATGTAAAGAGCTCAACTTGGCCATCTCATCAATACATTGCCAGTGTTGCAACAATTCATCTAACGGTGACCTCTTCACTATACTTTGCCTTCCATTATTACAAAAATCAACTCTATGCTGCCAAACAAGATCCACAGTTCACTACCGCCATGCCTGAGTATCTCTAGGGGAACTCACCCACAGGCTGGCAGTGCAGATCATTGGGGTCGGAAGGCCGCCATCTTCTACCTTCCCTGTGTTTCCTCTTCATGCTTGCTTTTTGCCACGAGCTACTTTTTCATCCACGCCAGCCTCCTGCCACCTTTGCTTTACTTCCGGCATGTCAGGGTGGACCATTCTGGAGCTTGAAGAGGAGATTCTTGACCATCAAAGAGCTCTCTGCACCCCTCTTCCCTGCAGGGCCCTATCCCATGGGATCCTTCCAAGCAGGTCCCTCAGCAGGACAAGGCCTGCTCTCCTGAAGTCCTGTTCTTGGCCCTGCTCCCTTCTCTCAGGAGCCTCAATTCTACCTTCTCATCCCTGACTTTCATGTTCGTGACCAGCTCTTCCTTGTTTGTAAGTGTGAAGTCCCAGAGGGGACCTCACCTCACGGGCTCCTCAGTCACTCTTGTCATGAAGATGTCATCAATGAGCTCCAAAAATATTCTGGGTGGTTTGCACCTCGCTATGTTGCCTCTTCAGCAGATATTGGGGTAGTTTAAGTCCCCCATGAAGACCAGGGTCTTCAAACATGATGCTCCTTGCAGTTGTTTGAAGAAGGCCTTACCTAAATCATCCTCCTGATCAAGAGGTCTGGAGCAGACATCCACCCACCATGGTGTTGCCCATGTTCTTCTGACCCCTCAGCTCTCAGCTGACTCATAGTACATCCCCAAGCAGAGCTCCATGCTGCTCTCTCACATCAGGGCAACTTCCCCTCTAGGTCCAGACCCATGGTCTTATCAGTACCAGACCCCCCCAGTTTCTCCAGGAGGTGATATTTCTAGTGCCCTGCAACTCCCCATGCTGTTACCCTGTTAAGAGACACCCCAACAAGGATGAGCCATCCGCACGGAAACAGTAACAGCTGACCAAGTGGAGCTCCAGTCCAGGGGGACCTTCAGAAACTCTGGGACTTGGCCAACAGAAACGTCTGTAAATGTCTCAAGGAGAAGTGTCCAGTCCTGCATCGGGGGGAATAATAACCCTGTACATCAGGGTCACCTGGGACCTGACATGCTGAGCCGTAACCCTGACGAGAAGGGCCTGGGCACTACAAGGGACACCATGTGAGCCAGTGGTGTGTGCACACCATGGACAAAGGCAGCTGCATATGGGGATGCATTAGGAGGAGCACGGACCACTCACACAACTTGAGTTATCATCTTGTTTGATTCAGCACTGGTGTGGCCCCACACACATGGGTGCGTTGCACTGTGCAGCTCCCCATGTTGGAGAAGTAGGGAGGAACAGGAGAGTGTCCAGTGGAGATAAGCTAGGGTGGTGACTTAGTGCAGACGACCTCTGTGCAGTGGCTGAGGGACCTGGGCATCTTTGGCCCAGTGGCAGAGACAGACATGCTCAGGGCGGTATAGGAGTAGCCTGAGAGCACCTGAAGGGTAGTTTCAGAGGTGGCAGAGCTTTTCTTCATAGTGGGAAACAGCATGTGAAAGAAATAATGCCACAAACTGTAGCTTGGAAGGTCCATACTGGACAAGAGGAGAAAGAAGGAATGTCACTCAAAGGGCAGCGCTGTGGTGGAACAGGTCACCCCGAGGGAGTCCGGATCAGCCCAAGGCTTTGTGTTTCAAGGAACGGCTAGGGAGGACAGAGAGAGATCAGTAAAGGAAGGAAGATGGTCTGGTGAGAGCAAGGTGGGTTAGCAGGGTAAAAGTCTGCAGCCTGCAGGGAAAGAGGCGTGGGTGATGCAACGCCATAGGACAACCTGTGGTGGAGATGACAGAGGAATGTGGCAATGCTGAAAGCTCCCAGCGCAGCCGAGGTCTTCATCACTTTGGCTATGGCTGTTGTCTCTGCCACTGATACCTGTGAGGAGACACCATACCCTTAATTCAACAGGGCCTCGTGGCCTCCTTGTCCATACCCAGGAGCCTAGGAGGTGTCGTACCATAGTCCTGCACTTGACATTGCACATTCCCACATCATACTGCCCCAGGAAGAGCCCTGGGCAATGTGTGAGGGACAGGATCTCCCTTCTCAGGGGGTGGGGGTAAGGGCTTGGCCCTTTGGCTTTATATAACACATCCACGTTTACTCAACATCACAGCCACCTTTTCCTTGCCTTTGCCTACCTGTCATGAGTGTCTCCCGTTTTCTGCTCTAATGAGCCCCAGGGAGGCTTTGTCAGTAATGTCCCTCAGTGGGACCCATTAAAGCTCCAATAAGGGAGTTTTCATCTGACTTTGACTTGTTGAGAGATTTCTTCAGCTTCTTCTCAGTGTCTGAGGTTCTTTGACTCAGCCCCAAACCCACCAGAGGGGTCATTAAAATGCCTTGGGTTGGTCCTTTCTGCTGAGCTGGGCCGGGCTCCTGGGATGGAGAGAACTCACGGCAATGGGGCACTGGTGTAGAGAGAGAGCTCTGCCCAGGAGCAGCTCCTCTGCAAAGCACAGCAGGGCTGAGGGTGCTGCCTGCAGGCACTGAGGGGAGACGCGTCAGCCAGAGCGAGGTTAAGGGCAGTGAGGAGTGGGAGGATGCTGAGAGCTCAATGGAGGAAGAATCTTCTCAGCCCTTGACACGGTAAGTCTCCGGGTACAGGGCAATGCAAATTAGCTTCCTGGAGGGATCTCATAAAGCTGCCATAGCCCACAGCCTGTGGGATCTCTCTCTGCTGTAGAGGAGGAGGACGTGCTCCGGAGCAGGGATTCCCTGCACAGACAGGGCATGATGGCTGCCTTCTGCCAGGGACGGCTGCAGGGCTGTGAAGCCGGGTGTACAGCCAGGGGTGCCCGGGGCTGTCCTTCAGAGCAGGGTCCTGTGCCGCAGGGGGCTGTGTCCCAGAGCAGGGAGCTCCCCACGGCACTGCGGGGAGAAGCTGTGCGTGGAAGGAATGACCCCCGACAGGGCAGGATCCTTCTGCTTTCGTGAGAGTGCTGCATGGGTCAGGGTTGCTCACAGCCTCAGATCGTCCTCAGGATAATTCCAAGGGAACTTTTCAAGAAGCACATCAAGGCAGTGCCTACTTGAAAGGTAGGATCATGTTCTTTCTGTCTTCTGCTCTTGCTTGTCTGGATGGGCAATGGGACATAGAAATTCACATCTCTGGGAGGAGGCACTTAAACTCCAAATCTGTTTCTCTTAGAGATTAATAAACCTGGGAGCATCAGAAATCAACACCCTGTGCCTTACAGACAGCACCAGTAGCACCTTTTCAGCCTCGTCAGGGTTGGTCTGACATTCCCATCAGAGCCTGCAACCACCGAGCTGCCCCTGGGCAGTGCCCTGCTTCCAGGAGGGGTCTGCACAGCTGAGCATACAGCCGGTGGGACAGCGTCTGTGAGCACTGACAGGGAGGAGATGTGGGGACAGAGAAGCAACTGCCAGCAGGGACAGCTCCAGGCAGCAGAGACATGGGCAGGGAGTGAGACTGAACTGCTACCATAAAGGTCTTGGGAAGGGGATTCTGGCACCTCCCTGCCGTCCTGTGCAGTGCAGATGCCTTCTGTTGAGCAACCCCTTGGTCTCCTCTCCCACCCAGCAGAGCTTCTGCCGTCAAGGCCATGGGTTCTCAAGCTGAGTCGAATTCTCTGCAGGTTGATCCCCAGGAGGATAAACTCCCAAGTGCTCCCTTGGCAAGAGCATCGAGGCATTTCTCCATCTTCCCCTCCTGTCCATGCTTCCCTGGTTCTTACCCTTGGACTCTCTGGGAACAAGGCAAGTTCAGATGCAGCTCACACACCAATGCTGCAGGTCCTGAGATGCAGCTGTGTCCATGGGAGCAAAGCCCCTCAGTTCGTTCTGACCTGTGGGGCTCTGGACAGTGCAGTGTGTGGGGCCGAGGACTGAGCTGGCTCTGCTCACATCACTGCATTTTTAGCACATCCAGGAGTTTCCCTAGTGTTGTCCTGCTGGAAGATGCTGAGCAGCATCTCTCAGCTCCTCTATATTACAAGTGGGTTACAGATATAATCTGTGTGTTCGGGCTACTGCTTCCCTGGAGCTGCTGGCCATGGACACCAACTGGATGTCGTCTTCTCAGTGCTGGTCTGTCCAGCTTGGCCCTTTGGCTTGATAAAACACATCCAGGTTTACTCAGCATCAGAGCCACTTCCAAAATATTCCGCTGTGTCCTTAGGTTTGTGTAAGCCCTAATGTCTGTCACCCACTTTCCCACGTGCCCAGTGCTGTAGACCAGGGATGACTCGTTCAGAGTTTGTGGGCAAAGCCCTGCTCCTCCCATCAGACTCAGCCAGCACAAACCAGAGCTCCAACTTGGGGGATGCACTAAGGTCCTGAAAGAGAGGAGAAAAGCAATGTATGCTGGGGAGGTGGGGTGGCGAGCTGGAGGGGGCAGGGAATGGGAATAGCTTTGCTCAGAGCAGTCCTAACTTGTGAGCGTGTTTTCCTCCTTTGGCAGTACCTCATGAACAAAGGGATCAGATGTCCAACAGCAGCTCCATCACCCAGTTCCTCCTCTTGGCATTCGCAGACAGGCGGGAGCTGCAGCTCTTGCACTTCTGGCTCTTCCTGGCCATCTACCTGGCTGCCCTCCTGGGCAACGGCCTCATCATCACCGCCGTAGCCTGCGACCACCACCTCCGCAGCCCCATGTACTTCTTCCTCCTCAACCTCTCCCTCACAGACCTGGCCTCCATCTCCACCACTCTCCCCAATTCAATGTCTAATTCCCTGTGGGACACCAGGGCCATCTCCTACGCAGGATGTGTTGCGCAGATATTTCTGCTTCCCTTCCTGATCGTAACAGAGTATTTTCTTCTCACTGTCATGGCCTATGATCGCTACATTGCCATCTGCAAACCCCTGCACTACGGGACCTTCCTGGGCAGCAGAGCTTGTGTCCCCATGGCAGCAGCTGCCTGGGGCAGTGGGTTTCTCAATGCTGTGCTGCACACTGCCAATACATTTTCCCTCCCCCTCTGCCAAGGCAATGCTGTGGACCAGTTCTTCTGTGAAATCCCACAAATCCTCAAGCTCTCCTGCTCACACTTCTATGTCAGGGAGGCTGGGCTTCTTGCAGTTAGTGCCTGTTTGCTCTTCGGGTGTTTTGTTTTCATCATCCTGTCCTACGTGCAGATCTTCAGGGCCGTGCTGAGGATCCCTTCTAAGCAGGGACACCACAAAGCCTTTTCCACGTGCCTCCCTCACCTGGCTGTGGTCTCCCTCTTCGTCAGCACCTCTTATTTTGCCTACCTGAAGCCTCCCTCCATCTCCTTCCAGTCCCTGGATCTGGTGGTGGCTGTTGTGTACTCGGTGGTGCCTCCAACAGTGAATCCCATCATCTACAGCATGAGGAACAAGGAGATCAAGGATGCCCTGAAGAAACTATTTGAACACATACTATTTCAGCATCCTTAAGGTACCCATCATCCTTATAAAACTCCCAGGTTACCTCAGGAAAAGTCACGACTATCTTTTGTTCTGTTCTTTATTTTATATTTCTTTTTTATACCTGTGATAATATTAATTGCAAATAGTGTTATTCATTCAACTTCTTGGCATTCAGCTTTTTTTTTTTTTTTTTCTGAGCTACTATCTTATTGTGCCTACAGAACCATTCTCCTTGCATAAATAAAGAAAACAGCAGAAAAGAATTTGTCTGAGCTCCCATCTCTTCAAATCTGCTCTGGAGCTGGGGGCACAGTGCCAGCATGCAGAAGGGGTAAAGGAGCCAAAAGTCCTGATGCTGCATGGAGGAGCAGCTCTGTGGCCCTCAGAGGTGCCCTTGCTGCCTCGGCAGGCACTCCCTCTCTGCTGCCTTTGAGTCAGGGCTGCTGCTTCTCTGGAGCCACGGCCATGGACCTCTTGGAAACCCCACAGGCTGGATCTAGGGCAGCTCTCCCTCATCTTTTGTGCCATTAGAGAGACCCCATAGTCCTGCTCAGCCCCATCCTTGGCTACTGAACGATCAGGGAAGATGGAAAAGGGCTCAGCAGAAGCGATCCCCATCCAGCTGGGTCTGCTCCCCACCCTGACCAGCATGGTTAGTGCACCACAGCCCCCTTGCTCCGCAGAGCAGCACTGCCAGCTTGGAGCCCTACAGGGAGCATGGAGAGGACCCAGGAATGGCCGTCCTGGCCAGCACAGACACGCTCGCCTGCAGAAAGGCTCTCTGAGGAGCAGGGGTGACTCCAGAGAAGAACAAGGGAGCATTTCTGTGCCTGCAGGGAAGAATCAATGAAAAAGAGAAATCTCTTTCTCCAAGCACCCACTCGAGGCAGGCTGCTCTGTCGCTGGGCCAAGACTCTTGTTCTGGCCTGGGGAGAGGGGCTGGGGCTGAAAGGGCAAAGGCAGTCTGTGGTGAGGGTCTCCTGGAACTGAGACCAGGGGTCTTGCAGTTTCACTGACCCCCATTTACTCATGCCATGGGGAGCCTCCATCCCTGGGGCTGATGGGGAGGCTGAGACCCCTCCCTGCCCCCCCAGCAGCTTCTGTGCCCTTAGAGAGGCTGGGGCTGGGGGGTTAATGCCCAGAGCTCTGCAGCACCCTGCAGCAGGTGCTGCTGTGGGGCCAGCCCACACTGGGCTGCTCTGCTGGGCTGGGGAGTGGGCAGGGGACATGGAAAGAGGTGGGGAGGGGTTGGACTGGGCTCAAAAGTGCCTGGGAGAGGACAACACCAATGTTAGCTGAGCTGCGTGACCATGCAGGGCGAGGACATGTTCCAGTGGGTGTGTGCTGCAGAGCCCAGTCTCTTGGAAGGGAGCTGAGACATGCAGGTGCAAGAGAGGAGAGACTGGTCTGTGCCCTTGGTGGCGTGGACAGATCAAGAAAGTGCCCCAGGGCATTTAGCAGCCAACCAGCCTCTCCCATCAGCCATTTCCAGCACTGGCCACTCACCCCAGTTTATCAGTGTTTTTGCTCTGTGGCCATCTCCTTCCTCCTGCTGGTCTTGATTTCTGTGCTAGGGGAAAAGCCAGCCCTGCCAGGCCTCTCTTCTTGCCCAGACCTTGTCAGACTCCAGGGCAGGGCTGTCTGCAAACCCTTGTGTGGGACACGGCTGGGGCTTGGCTGAGGCTGAGCACTGGGGGGCTGCAAAAGAAGGAGGGCTGGTGGGGATGCACACTGAAGTCTGGCATGGGGACTCTGGTGGGGGACGTTTCCCCAGCCCAAACACACCCTGTCCTGTGCAGTGTCTGATGATGGGGGCCCTGGGGGCAAGTGTTGGGCAGTGGGGCTGTGCTGCTGCAGGGATGGGTCACAGATGGGAGCCACAACACAACGATCAGGGGGTGGAAGCAGGGACAGGCTACGAAGGAGGAATTTAGAAAATATGACCTAAGCGTTGCACGTATGTGTTTAGGAAAACCAAAGCTTAGCTGGAGCTGATAGGGGCTGCAGGCAACAACAAGAGCAAAATGAAGAGCTTCAGTCACTGTGTTTGCAGTAAAAAGCTGAACAAGGAACATGCCGCTGAATGATGGCGGCGGGTGCGTGTCATAACATCAGACAGATGGGGCTGAGTGACTCAACGCCTTCTTTGCCTTAGACTTTGCTAAAAAGGTCTCCCAGGCCTCTGCTCAGTGAAAGGGCTCAAGGAGGAGAGGAGAGCACGTATTGACAGGAACCTCATGAAATCCCACAAGGACAGATGCCAGTTTCTGCCCCTGCAGGGGACTAACCCCGCAATGGCACAGGCTGGGGGCTGCCTGGCTGGGGAGCAGCTCTGTGGGAAAGGTCTTGGTGGGCAGGGAGCTGGACAGGAGGCAGCCGTGTGCCCTGGCAGCAAGGGAGGCCAGCAGCACCCTGGGCTGTATGACCAGGAGCACGGCTAGGAGATGGAGGGGAGGGACTCCTCCCCTCTACGTGGAACTTGCTAGACCACATCCAGAACACTGTGTCCAGTTTTGGGCACCCCAAGAATGGAAAGGAGTTGGCAAGCTGGAGTGGGCCCTGAAGATGGTCAGGGGGCTGGATCACTTTCTCTGTGAGAAGGGATTCCAACAAGAAGGGATGGATGAGGCACACCTCACAGCAAGGAGGGCCTCACCTTTTTCACCAGGAGGCTAGCCAAGCATTGGAACAAGCATTGGTCACCCTGATAGCTTGTGAAGTCCTCCGTCCTTGCAGGTTTTCAAGACCCAGATGGACCAAGCCCTGAGAAACCAGGTCTGACCATATACCTGACCCTGCTTTGAGCAGAGGGTTTTTCTATAGACCTCCCAAGGTCTACTCTGAAGCTCAATGATCTTATCATCCTAGGATGTCTTGTCCGATAACTTAGCAGCAGATGAGAGAGCAGATGTTTATGGGGAACAGCTCCTCCTGTGTTTTATGTGACCAGCAAAGACCAGTCAGGTGAACATCTCCACTCCACTGACTGCAAGGGGAGCCTGAGAGGCACTGCCTCAGACAGCTCTACATTGCCCCTGAGGCGCATTGCATCCTACTTTAAGCACCTCAGAGGCCATGGTCTGGACCCTGAAGCTCCTACACATAGGTTGTGGGAATCAGGGAAGCTGAATGCCACCTGTAACTATTAAATGCATTCCTAGTGTTCATAAACAGCAGAGTTTCTCTTTCAGGTGCAGTCCCATATCACACGGACTCCACCTGGGATCTGTCTCACCTTGCTTTAGACAATGGCTCTCTGGGTGTCTTTCCACTCGTTCTTGTTCAGGCTCCTCTTACAGCTGACAGGGGGTCTTGACCCTCCCCAGTGGAATTTAAGCTCACAGCACTTTAAATCACCTGGTTCCCTTCATTGTCCAGCAACCTGATCAGCCCACACACAGCCTGGGTATTAGCTCACTCCTGGGCTCTTCTTTCCAGGTGAACCCCATCCAAGCTGAATTCTCAGGTCTGGTTCTGAGCCTGCTTTGGCCCAAGGCAACCTCCTGACAGCATGGATAAAACCAAGCAAGGTTCAATTACCTCTGCAGTATGCTCGTGCTGTCCCAGAAAGCTCTGCAGTGGTTGACACACCCACCCATCTCAGGCCGTACCTTAGTGCACACACTGTGAACTCTTCTGCAGCACGCTATGAAAAACCTTCTGGTTGGTTATAATATATCATGTGCAACTTTTGGGAAGGTTGAGTGGCCAAAGCAAGCCTGCAGATGATCCCCGTGTTGTGTCCGGGCATCAGGGGCAGAACATGGGACTCAAAGGAGGCCTAGGCAAGGAGCCACATGCGGCTTCCTGACAGGTCTGCTCCAGAGGAGATAGGGCCGAGCAAGGTGTCCGTGAGCATGGCCTGCCCTCCTGCCTGCTTCAGCTGGTCAGATGGCTCTAACAGAGGTGTCCTCAGAGGCAGCACAGAGACAGGTCCCTTTCACCTGCCTTGCCCCTCTCTTTTTTGACACAGGCAGTTGATGACTGACTAGGGCTGGACTCTCTTACTTGCAAACAAGGCAGAAGTGGATGAGGATGTCAATGCTGAGGGCAGCCATGGCTGCAGTGATGACGGCAGAGAAAAAAGACAAACAGCAGAATTGCAGCCTCGGACTGCAGGAGAGCAGGTTTCAGCTTGTTCAAGACCTGCTTGGCAGGATCCTGGAGAGCCAAGTTACATGGAGCCCCCTTGGATCTCTGGGGAAAACAACATGAAAGCCCAGTAACACATCAGTCTGATATTCTGGGAGTAGAGCAGGGCCTAGCTGGAGGCTGGTGTGGATGAACAGGGATATTCTGGCTGAAGAGTTGAAACACCAGAAGGCATTGCACAGAGGTGGAAAAGGGAGCAAGTTGCCCAGGAGGAAGATAAACAGGTTATGCAGGGAGGAAATTAGGAGGGCCAAAGGCCAACTGGAGCTTGATCTGGCTTCTGCTGTAAAAGATAATTAAAAATATGTTTCCACAAATACATTAACAACAAAAGGAGGGCTCAGGACAATCTCCATCCTTTAATGGATGCAGGGGGAAACACAGAGACAAAGGACGAGGGAAAGGCTGAGGTACTTAATGCCTTCTTTGCCTCAGTCTTTAATAGTCAGACCAGTTGTTCTCAGGGTACCCAGCCCCCTGAGCTGAAAGACAGGGATGGGGAGCAGAATGAAGCCCCCATAATCGAAGGGGCAATGGTTAGCCACCTGCTACACCACTCAGACACGCACAAGTCTGTGGGGCTGGATGGGATCCACCTAAGGGTACTGAGGGAGCTGGCAGAGCTGCTCACCAAGCCACTCTCCATCATCTATCAGCAGTCCTGGCTAATGGGGGAGGTCCCAGCTGACTGGAGGTTAGCAAATGTGATGCCTGTCTACATGAAAGGCCAGAAGGAGGATCCAGGGCCTACAGGCCTGTCAGCTTGACCTCGGTGCCGGGGAAGGTTATGGAGCAGATCGTCCTGAGTGCCATCACGCAGCGCGTATGGGACAACCAGGGGATCAGGCTCAGTCAGCGTGGGTTTATGAAAGGCAGGTCCTGCTTGCCTGACCTGATCTCCTTCTATGACAAGGGGACCTGCTTAGTGGAGGAGAAAAAGGCTGTGGATGTTGTCTACTTGGACTTTTGTAAAGCCTTTGACACCATTTCCCACAGAATTCCCCTGGAGAAACTGGATGCTTATGGCCTGGATGGGCGTACACTTCACTAGGTAAAAAACTGGTGGGATGGCCAGGCCCAGAGAGTTGTGGTGAATGGAGTTAAATCCAGTTGGTGGCCAGTCACCAGTGGTGTTCCCCAGGGCTCAGTATTAGGGCCGGTTCTGTTTAGTATCTTTATCAACAACCTGGACGAGGGGATTGACTGCAGCCTCAGTAAGTTTGCAGATGACACCAAGTTGGGCAGGAGTGTTGATCTGCTGGAGGGTAGGAAGGCCCTACAGAGAGACCTGGCCAGGCTGGATCAATGGGCCGGGGCCAACTGTGTGAGGTTCAACAAGGCTTAGTGACAGGTCCTGCACTTGGGTCACAACAACCCTGTGCAACGCTACAGGTGTGGGGAAGAGTGGCTGGAGAGCTGCCTGGCAGGAAAGGACCTGGGGGTGCTGGTCGACAGCCAGCTGAATATGACCAGCAGTGTGCCCAGGTGGCCAAGAAGGCCAATAGCATTCTGGCTTGCATCAGGAATAGTGTGGCCAGCACGACCAGGGCAGTGATCGTCCCCTTGTACTCGGCACTGGTGAGGCCACACCTCAAATCCTGTGTTCAGTGTTGGGCCCCTCACTCCAAGAAGGACATCGAGGTGCTGGAGTGTGTCCAAAGAAGGGCAACGAAGCTGGTGAAGGGTCTAGAGAACAAGTCTGGTGAGGAGCGGCTGAGGGAGCCGGGGTGGTTTAGTTTGAAGAAGAGGAGGCTGAGGGGAGACCTTATTGCTCTCTACAACTACCTGAAAGGGGGCTGGAGCCAGGTGGTGGTTGGTCTCTTCTCCCAGGTAACAAGTGATAGGATGAGAGGAAATGGCCTCAAGTTGCACCAGGGGAGGTTTAGGTTGGATATTATGAAAAATTTCTTCACCGAAAGGGTAGTCAGGCATTGGAACAGGCTGCCCAGGGAAGTGATTGAGTCTCCATCCTTGGAGGCATTTAAAAGATGGGGAGATGTGGTGGTTAGGGACATGGTTTAGTGGTGACCTTGGCAGTGCTGGGTTAATGGTTGGACTTGATAATCTTAAAGGTCTTTTCCAACCTTAATGATTCTATGACTCTATGATGCATTAAAATGCCTTGGGCTGGTCCTCTGCTGCTGAGCTGGTCCAGGCTGCTGGGATGGAAGGAGCTCCTGGCACCCGCGCTGCGCTGCAGAGAGACAGCTCTGCCCGGGAGCAGCTCCTCTGCAAAGCGCAGCAGGGCGCAGGGCCCTCCCAGGGTCTCTCAGGGAGATGAGCAAGGCAGACTAAGAGCTTAAAGGCGGTCAGGACTGGGAGGATGACTGAGAGCTCAAAAGAGGAGAAATCTTTGCAGCCCTGGACACGGTCAGTCTCTGGGTGCAGGGCGATGCAGCTGTAGTTCCTGGAGGCATCTCCTCAAGCTGGCACAGCCCACAGCTTGTGGCATCTGTAAGGAGGGGGCTCTTCTTAGGCAATTTTGCATCGCTGTGAAGCCATGGTGTGCAGCTGGAGGTGCCCAGGGCTGTCCTTCCGAGCAGGGTCCCTATGTCCCCAGGGGGCTGTGTGCTGGGGCAGGGACTCTGCCCCCTGCCAGGGTCAGCACTCAGCCTGCCCGGGGAGCTCCCCATGGCACTGCGGGGAGCAGCTCTGCATGGAAGGAGCAACCCCCGGTGGGGCAGGGCAGGGTCACTCTGCTGTCGAGAGGGTGCTGCATGGGTGAGGGCTGCTCACAGCTCCAGATCACCCCTGGGACATTTCACAGGGCACTCTTCAAGAAGCACATCAAGGCAGGGGCTACCTGGGAGCAAAGGCGCTTTCCAGGGTCGGTGCTTTCACTTCCCAGCTGTGATGGTAGGTGGAAATGGTGATGGAGCTGTCAGGTTTGCACAAGAGACAGGGACTCCTACAGCATTACTGTGAGTGATGAATAGGCTTTTCAAGGAACCTCATGAAGTTACTTCACCCACCTCAGCCTACAGAAAGCATTAACATCAGCTTTGAGGTCTCCTCAGGGTTATCCTGATATTCTCTGTAAGACTTGCCAGCAGGGAGATCCCCCTGGGCAGTGCCTTGCTGCCAGGAGGTGTCTGCAGGGCAGAGCTGAGTGCACAGCGCATGGGATGGGATCTGTGAGCAGGGACAGGGAGGAGACCTGGGGAAAGAGAAACAGCTCCTGGCAACTCCAGCTCCAACCAGCAGAGATGTGGGCAGGGAGTGGGAGGCAACTGCAAAGAAGGACTGGGAGAGGCTGCGTTCAGGCAGCTCTCTTTTGGGCCTTCACTGGAGATGTCTGCTGGCCATTGTCTGCTGGGCAATGAGCTGACTCTCCGTTTAAGACATCCCATCCTCAGGACACCCGACTGTCTGTTTTGCCCGTCCTGCTGGGCTTGCGTGCTGCCCCCCAGAAAGGCACGGCTCTCCTGTAGGATCCCAGGGAGGGCTGAGCCATCCCTTGTGGGTCACCAGTCTCCTCTCAGATTCCTTTGCTTCTCTGTGAGTGGGATCATGTCCTGCCCTCTCCATCACAACTCCACCTCTGTGCTGGAAAAAGAAGAGTTCGCAGATCTGCCTGTTGAAACAGGACTCCCCTGCTTTCATCAGAGTCCAGCTGCTTTTTTTTAAGACTAATTTGTGTGTGCAGTCATCCTCGAGGTAGCAGAAGTGAAAGCAGAGGGCAGCTGGGAACAAGACTGATGGACACTGCAACTCCCCTGACTCTGCACTGAGCCACAGAGAGCTGAGCCCTTTGGCCTGTCTTGTCTCAAGACTCCACACTTTCAGTCATAAAAATGAGGATTTCTACTCCTACAAATAGTACTCTCCAGATGTGATGGTGGAAAATGAAAGACAGAGAAAATTATCATCAAGACATGCTAAGCCTCTCTTCTACAGCCCAGAGGCTTAGGAGCCATGAATGCAGATATTGGACATTTCCATTAAGGGATCTCCTCTGAGCAGGGACGCCACAAAGCCTTTACCATGTGCCTCCCTCACCTGGCCGTGGTCTCCCTGTTTATCAGCACTGCCATGTTTGCCTACCTGAAGCCCTCCTCCATCTCCTCCGCACCCCAGGACCTGGGGCTGGCAGTTCTGTACTCAGTGGTGCCTCCAGCAGTGAACCCCCTCATCTACAGCATGAGGAACCGGGAGCTCAAGGATGCAGTGCGGAAACTGATGACTAGATGGTTTTTTAGAAGCAATATACTGCCCATCTACTACATATCACTCATAACTCATTACAGGCCCAACTTGTCTTTTATATGTTTTGTAGTTGTTGATGTTACTGGTTGTTTTTTTTTTTTTATTTTGTTTTTTTTTCACTTCTGATAATGTTGTCCATAAGGAATTTTCATTACTCATACCATTTCAAATTAATTCTGTACCTGTCTGGTTTGACCCAGAGACAGCATAAATGAATTTCCACACCCTCTGTGCATTTAAACATTAAGAAGGACCCTGCAGGGACTTTTTTTGTCTGAGATTTTTCCTCCAAGACCTTCTCTGGAGCTGCAGAGGCAGCTCCTGCATCCAGAGTCCCTGCACAGCAGATCTGTGACAGAGCTGCCCTCTCTAGCACCATTTCCATCAGGAAAGGGGATCTCCTCAGGGCAGTGCCTGAAGGCTGAGGTCTTTTTCCAAAGTTGTTCTCAAGAACATGCCCAAGGAATAGAGTCTCCAGAGGACTGTTGCTTTGCTTGTTTCTCCCTGGGCTCAGTGGGATGGGTCCCAGTATGGTCTTCCAGGGACTGAGCAATGTCTCAGGTGTTACTGGTAGGGGGACAGCACCCACACAGATGGGGAAGGGTCTCCAGTTAACCTGCCTGGGGCTCTACAGCATGTGATAGGGCTGATGGCAGCTGAGTGCTTTTCTGGAAGGGATCAGGAGCTGCCAGCAGAGCACAGGTGATCTGCAGGGACAGTGTGTGCCAGGAGGTCAGCAGTGAGTGGAGCCCACTGAGCACAGGCCTGTGCAAGGTGGAGGGACCCAGAGATAAAGTGCTAAATCTGGGTGTGAACCACCAAGCGAGGGCTCTGCAAGCCCAGGGGGTGCAGCAGGCACAGGGAAAGGAGCCTGGTGAGTGATTCATTTTACCGTCAGTGCACTTTTGTAGACTGGATCCAGTGCAGCACCCAAACGCATCTCGTGGTGTTGGCCATAAGGCAGGGTACCTCTGAGCACCCTCTGTGGCCACAGAAGAGCTTCTGTGGGAGGCAGGCAGTGGCAGTGATGTCCCTGAGCTGGGTCTGCCTCCCAGCCTGACCAGCACAGCCCTGTGGAGTCACCCTGTGACCCCAGGTCCCACAGCCCACTTGCTCTGCAGAGCAGCACCACCAGCTCAGGGGCTGTGCAGAGAATGGGAAAGGGGTGCAGAAATGGCCGGCCAGGCCAGCACAGATGTGCCCACCTTGAGGAAAGGCTCTGTGGAGAGATGGGATGTCCTGGCAGAAGAGCAGGATGCCATGTGTGTGCAGGGGAGAGATGGGAAGAGAAACCCTTTGCTGTGGGTGCCAGCTCGGGGCAGGGTGCCCTGTGGCTGGGGCAGCGGGAGCTGCCTGAGGAGCCCCAGGGCCAGGACTCTGTGCTGTCCTGGGGAGCGGGGCTGGCCCAGGGGGCTGCAGGCTCCTGGGATGGCCTCTGCAGGACATGACAGCAGGAGAGACACTGCCACTGACCTCCATTTCCTCCTTGCTGCAGGGCCAGACCAGACGGGGCTGCCCTGCTCGGCTGGGGAGAGGGCTGGGGAGTGGGGAGAGCTGGGAAGGGGCTGGGAAGTGCTGGGGAAAGGGAAACATCAATGTACTGCTGAAGTGTGTGAGCGTGCAGGGTAGGGGCACACAGCAGTGTCCTCGCACACCCAGCCAGGCCTCCTGGCAGAGACATGAAGGACCAGCAGAGCAGGACCTGGTCTCTGCCCATGTGTGCTGGACACCCCAGGAAAGCTGCCCCAGGGTAATCGTCACACACCAGCCAATAACAACCACCATTGCCAGCTCTGGCCTCTCACCCCAGCTCCCAGAGGTTGTTTGTCCTTCCATGGAGGGACACCGAATGACTAGGTCAGAAGTCCATGTTTGCCTTGTACAGACACATCGCAAGCATGCACGTGGTGTGTGCGTGGGACCCGAGTGAGCACAAATGCCATCAGCTGCTCCTGGGGATCCCATGAGTGTCTGTGGGACACACGGTGTCTCCAAGTCACTTCCCCTTGAGAGTAACACCCCCTGGGAAACCACCCTCATGCAGCACTGAGATGTGCTTCCTAGAACTGAGGTCCCCGTGTCCGTTCCTCATGCCTTGGGGCATCTCAGAGGAGTGCAGAGCAGGGCGATACACCGCAAGGCTGAGGTGCCTGCCAGCCTCTGGGAGTGGCAACAGGAGGCCAGAGACACTACGACTGCTGCAATGCACTGCCTGTGCCTGGGCAAGGGAAGGACTTGTATCTCTGAACACCCCTGTGTACATGAGGAGTGCATGAGGACAGCTCAGACGTGGACACCTCACAGAGCCTGGACGTTTCTGTGTGTGACTCCAGGAGCAGCTCCCACCGTCCCAGTGCAATTTATCTCACTCGCCTTGGAAACGCTCAGTGCCCGTTCCTCTGTCTGCTACGATATTAATTCTTGGCTTTCTGGCCTGTGCCTTCAAACACACAGCATGAAAGCAGCATGCCTGTGGAGCATCTCACCTGGGCAGTCAGAAGGGGTTCTGCACGCAGCAGCGACATTGCCCTCTAGAAGAAGGCCCTTCTCGCCTTTCAGAAGGCGCAGAGCACGTTTAGGGATTAGTAACACACCCAGAAGCACACACCTCCATGCTTCACCTCTCTGACCTTCCTTCACCATTTCTTTAAGCAACGAACAAAGAAGAAAAAGGTTCTTCCTCACAGGTGTCCTACTAGGAGAGAGCACAAAGGAAGGAGCTTAGCCTTCCGTGGTGTGGCAGAAGAGTGGAATGCACCCCACTTAAAAGAGAGAAGCAGCAATAGGTTATACTGAGGTAAAATAATAATATGACAGAGTTCAATGAGTTGGATGGAACTTAACAAAGTTTTAACAGTGGTTTACCAAGGTTCAATAAGTTTGATGGCAAGGTTCACCTTATTAATTAGTCTCAGACTTGATCAACAGTTCATGTCTAATGGAATTATCCATACCATGTTTATAATATCCGAGTAGCGACATGGATTAAGTAATGTTTCATAGTATTAATTCAGCATGCTCTCAGTCACTTACCGAGGATGTTGTCGCAGGTGAGGGATCTCTCTGCCTTGGCTAAGGAAGGATCTCTCAGTCTCAGGAAAGGGATCTCAAACCCTGAGAGGCGTCCCTGCTCGAGGGGAGAGTCACCTGGCCTGCCGTCCGGCTGCCATGCAGGGAGAGTTCACATTGGGCCCATCCTGATGGTAATATTTAGAGGGTGAAGTAGCTGCCTGCCAGTCAATAGTATAGACACGATATCTTCATTTTAGCTCTGGCATCTTGTATTTTTGGCTTTCGAAACCACCTTTTGGAATCTTGTTCAAGACACCTTCACTCCCTTGTACGTCAGCCAGGGGCTTTCCAGCTCACACGTTCACCCCAAGGACGTGAGGGCTGTTGCTCCTGCCTCAGCCTGAACCAAAGTGCGGCTCGGAGTCAAGTGTATCCGTCACATTGACCAGATGCAGGAACTCTGAGGGTTTTATTCCTTTAACCCTTGCCTCTCTCCCCTCATCCTCTTTTCCTAGGGTGTTTTGGAGTTTAAGGGGGGATTTTTTGTTGTTGGAGGTGTTTCTGTAATTATTTTGCTGAGGAAGGTGGTGCGGCCTTGAAGCCCTGGGAGGCGGGGAAAGGTCTTACGTCCGGCACAAAGCCGGGAGCTCTGACCCCACCGTGAGCCCTTCTCTGCCCACGGCTCCCAAGAAGCATTTTCACCTCCCCACGGGCCTTCCCGGTGCCTGTTGGGATCCCTGCCCTGGAACACGCCAGAGCAGGGGCACCGCTGCTGCGGGAGACACGACGGGACAGGGGCCCCGCCCACCCGCTTCCGCTGGAAGCCCCGCCCCCTCCCAGCACCCGCAGGGGCCCTGTGCCCCGGAAGTCGCTCTCCTCTGCCGGCCATGTGCTCCGCTGGGATTGGCTGGCAGGACCGGCCACCCCTGCCGCTTGGCCCAGAGATACGTCAGACCCGGAAGGCCCTTCCCCTGCATCCACAGGGGCCGCCATTTTGGGTTGGCCGCCATTTTGGGACAGGGTGCCGCCATTCCATGGCAGTGAGCTGCCCTTTTGTTAAAGCTCATCCTGCTCTGTGATTGGCTGATGGCCATGTCTCGACACCATCAGAGCCGTGTGTTCTCAGGCAGCCCCTGTGATTGGCTGGCAGGACCGGCCACCCGTCCCAGTGTCCCCAGGGGCACAACCCAAAGGAAGCCCCCTGTCATTTCCTATGGGGAGGCCGCCACTTCTGACAGCCTCATTCCCCACGTCTTTTCATCCTGCATTGTGATTGGCTGACAGCCATTTCATGACGCCTTCATAGCCACATGTTCTCAGGCAGCCCTGCGATTGGCTGCCCACCTCCTTTGGTCCAGGAAGTGCTCAGATATAAAGATATCTACATTTATATAACATATATCTATTTATAAGTAAGTGTACAAATGCATACAAATACATATTTTATTTATTTCTAAATAGGTATGGTATTTTTATATATATACTTCTGTATAGGTACTTAAGTATAGAATTTTTTATGTATATGTAAATATTTATGAAGCTACAGAAAGCAAATATATACAGCCATAGAAAAACCCATAGGTATAAAATGGAGAAAACCTTTTTTTAATAAGCGCTACTGGAGTGAGCACTTAAAGTTTAAATGTGAAGAGAAACAAAAGGAAGAGGCCAGGTCGGGGTTCCCCCACTTTCCCAGGCTGCAGAACAAGCCCTGACAGGTCTGGGGTGGGGGGGGCTTCAGGAGGGCAGAGGGGTGCCCGAAAGGTGGTGGGGCGTGGACAAGCTGGAACGTGCCCAAGGGCTACGGCCACCTCCAAGGAATAACAGACTCATTTGCCACACGATATCGAATATATATCACAACATATATATATTACGTATAATATATATACTATATAATATTATATGCATTACAATATGTAAACTATATAAAGATATTATAATATATTACAAAATATCATATATGTTATAATAAAATATAATAAAAGACATTATAATAACTATTATTATAGTAGCAGAATATATTAAATTATAGTTTTTATTATAATTTAATAATATAATAATATATAATATAAATGTAACTGGTATTATAATTATATAATGTGAAAATTATAATATTATATTAAAATATCATATATACAATCTGATATATATTATAAATATTATATAAAATATATATCAATATATATGTAATATATCACCACACGAGTACATAGGAAATACATTGGTATGTGCTTGTGAGGTTACTGGAGCCTGAGTACCTCAACAGGACGTACATGGCAAATGGGCCATTGTGTCTGTGCTTCTGATGTCACTCCTGCCTGAGGAGCTAGTAGGCCAGGAGTAGGCCAATGGATTGTGTAAGTGATTGTGAGGTCACTGGTGCCTGAGCAGATGATAGGCCAGGAGCTAGCACATGGCTTGTGAATGTCTTTGTGGTGTCGGTGGTAGCTGGTAGGCCAGGAGAAAGATGTCTGTTGTTGGATATTTTGAGGTCACAGGTGCCTGAGAAGCTGGTAGGCCAGGAGTAAGCACCTGTCTTGTGTAGGTGTTTGCAAGGTCATTTGTGACCGATGAGCTGATGGGCCAGGAAGAGGCCCATGGGTTGTGTAAGTGCTTGTGAAGTCACTGCTGCCCTGGTAGCTGATAGGCCAGGAGCAGGGCCATGGCTGGTGTAGGTTGCTGTGGTGACACTGGTGCCTGAGTAGCTGATAGGTTAGGAGCAGAACAATGGCTTGTGTAGGTGTTTGTGTAGGTTTTGGGTCATTGGTGTCCGAATAGCTGATAGGCCAGAAGCAGGCACATGGCAGGTTTAGATGTTATGACATCACCTGTGGCTGAGTGATGGATAGGCCAGGAGCATGCACATGGCTTGTGTACAAGCTTGTGATTTCACGAGTACTGGATCAGCTTACAGGCCAAGAGCAGGCATAGGGCTTGTGTGGGTGCTTCTGATGTCATCAAAATAATGTTTAAACCCCACCCAAACATGGCTTTTTGGAAGAACCATCAGCAGCAGAAGCCCGTGCACAGCACCCACCCCCGTGTGACTGTGTAACTCTTGAGCAGACAGCGATGGCAGCAGGAGGGTGTGAGGTCACCGTCACTATAACTGCTGAGCACCCAGTAGTGGCTGTAGGAGGGTGTGAGGTCACCGTCACTATAACTGCTGAGCACCCAGTGGTGGCTGTAGGAGGGTGTGAGGTCACCGTCACTATAACTCAGAAGCACACAGCTGTGGCAGGAGGAGGGTCTGAGGTCCCGTCACTGATGGCACCACGTGGCCGTGGGGCTCAGTGCAGAGCGGCCGTGTGCATCAGCGGGGCATGCCGGGGGCCGGGAGCTGCCCGGCCCCGTGTCTGCGAGGCCGAAGGAGCAGCCCCTGCAGCCCTGGCTGGAGCAGTCGGGGTGGGGGTGGCTCGGGGGCACCGCAGGGATGTGCCTGGGCACGGTGCCAGGAGGAAACCACAGACTTCCTGCCCGGGCGCTGCACGGGGAGCACGGCGAGCGCTGAGAGGCCACGTGGGCTGTGGTTTGTGCACCTGCAGGCTCCAGCTCCCGATGCGCCTGTGGGGAAGAACGGCCCCTTGGTGACAGGCTGAGAGTCAGGGGCCTGACTGAGCCTCTGGGCTGCAGGTCTGCTGCCAGGGCCAGGCCATGGCCCAGCTCGGGCTCCTGCGAGGGACCCAGGGTGGGGCTGTGCAGGGAGGGACGGGCGAGCCAGCCCTCCTGGGATGGAGCTCTTCCCCTGCCCAAGGCCCTTGCCCAGCTGCTGCTCCCAGCACAGTGGGGTCTGTAGCAGTGGCAGGGGCTGTTTCCTTCCCATCCTGACGCAGGCCCCGGTGCAGTCCCAGCTCCCTGCTTCCCACATCTCATGGGGGAACTGGAAACTCACACGTTGGGTTCTTGGATGAGCCCACCGTAGAAGATGCTCAGTGCTCCCAGTCCCCACAGCAGGGTGCAAGGGGTGATGGACTCACTTCCCCTCCACACTCAGCTTCTCCCATGACGATTCCCTTACGTAGCGACCATGACATCCGTAGCGGGACACATGTGCAGCGGGACATATATGTCCCTCATATATGGTCATGAACGGCGCTGGAGAAGTTCATTGGAGGGCTGGGCTGTGTCAGAGGGGAGATAGCTCCCGATAACGTCTCAAAAGGTGCTGCTGCTGCTTTGATTGGCTCCTCCTGCAGCTGGGTTGGCATCTGCAGAGATATATTACCCTCCCATCGTCGTTGTCCCCGTGAGTCCCCAGGAGCCGTGGCAGGGAGTGGGGCGCAGCAGGGCTGTGCCAGCAGGGCAGGAGGCTCAGGATGGGGATGGAGGCACTCCTGTCCCCCCGGGTGCTGTGGCTGCTCCTCTGGGTGCAGCTGTGCAGGGGTAAGTGCCGGTTCCCTTGTCTCACAGCCCAGGGCCAGCGGGTACCAGCGGGGTCATCGGGATCCCTTTGGGAATGGGCTTTCTTTCCAGGCTCCACTGAGACAAGGGTCAGAAGGTGCTCAGGTCCATGGACCTTGTGCCTTTCCCTGTGCCTCTCTGTGTTTAAGGCAGCCTGTGCCTGGCTGCATTTATGGACACCCCCATCCTGGGTGACCCTTTTGGGACCCCTTGTTCCCCAGTTCTGTGCCCCTGAGGCTGGCAGTGGCCCAGGTGGTGATGGCAGCACTCAGCAATCCCCAGGGCACAGCCAGTCTCCAGGGTGCCCCGGGGGGTTTGTGTGCTGCTCCTATCCCCAGGGTCCTTCCTGGGGGCCCCGGCCAAGCACAGGGGCTGGGCTGATGGCTGGGACAAGGAGACGATATGGGTTTGGGGGATCCTTGGGATCATCTCGGTGCTCCCTGAGGACATGGAAAGCCCTGGGGGGGTGTGGGTTTGGGTGGTGGCAGGGCAGGTGGTGGGCAGGGGAAGCTGCGGGCCTGGGGGCATGGGGCTTTCTAGGGTGTGCTTGGCTGGGGAGGAGATGGTGCCCCGTGCTGGGCCTGGGGGCACGGTATGTGGGTGGGCATGGGCAGGGGGCTGTTGGAGTGGGAGGAGGTGCCAAGGGCTGTGGGGCAGTGAAGGGCCCAGCATGGCCGGAGTTGGCACCCGCAGCCTGCACAGCCCGTGGGGAGAGGAGGGACCCCCACACTTCCCCAGGGACAGCTCAGAGAGGAGAGGGCTCCCAGCCTGGTGCTGTGACTCGACTCCCAGACCTGCAGCCTGGGGCTGGGCCCTCTCCTGACCGGTCCCGTGTTTTGGTGTTTGAAGGGGCTGCGGAGGTGAGGCTGGAGGCTGGCGGCGGGCGCTGTGCTGGGAGAGTGGAGGTGAAACACCAGGGCCAGTGGGGGACCGTGTGTAGTGACTCCTGAGGCATGGACGATGCTGCAGTGGTTTGTAAGCAGCTGGGCTGTGGGTCTGCTGTTGAAGCTCCTAAGTACGGACACTTTGGGCCAGGATCTGGCCCCATTTGGATGGATGATGTTGGCTGTCGTGGCACCGAGTCTGCCCTGTCTGACTGCAGACACAGTGGATGGGGTAAACACAACTGTGATCACAGCTGGGATGCTGGAGTGACATGTTCAGGTAAGGGGTCAGCCCTTTCCCCACCTTTGAGGCCAGGATGCGGGGAGGGAACTGGTTGTGCCCTCAGGAAGCAATGAGTGGATGCCACAGCAGGGCCCATTGTGGCCAGTTGCACTGGTGAGCTGGGACATACATTGTTGGTTTTGCTAGTCCCTGAGGAAAGCCCCGTGAGAGCCCACCCTGGGTGCACGCACCCTTCCTGGTCCCTGAGGGGACCTACGTTGGTGCCTGGGGCTCAGATGAAACCCCCTCCCTGCCCCTTGGTGTCTGTTGGTGCCCATCTTTCTCCTCCCATTCAACCAGGACCTGTCTGGCATTGCCACGGACCAGGTCCCCCCATGCCAGAGGCACCGAGAGTGGCTCATGTGGCCACCCACAGCCCCAGGGAAGGGCACATTGTGGCCGGGGAATTCTGGGTTGTGCCTCCTGGCAGGCATGAGTCCCTCGGCCTAAGCAAAGGGGCTGCTCAGAGGGGGAAAGCGCTGGCCTTGAGCAGAGGAGCAGGGTGGGGCACATGGCACCCCATTCCTCTCTCAGGGTCACCCCATGAGAGCCAGCCCACGTGGACATGGCCCCGTGCTGTCAGTGGTGACCCACTGCCCAGCCTCTCCTGCCTGCCCCAGCCCCGGCTGCCCTGTGCCCCAGGGGCTTTGCCAGCACTTGCACTGTCCTCGGTGCCTGTCCTTGCACCGGGAGCTCGTGTCAACCCAGGGCTGCCCCTCTGCCCGCTCTCCTGCCCTCTGCCTGGCCGTTGATGGGGATGTGCGTGCCTGGCAGTGCACTCTGGCCCTGGCTGAGGACCCCCTCCCTGGGCAGGTGCCAGAGTGGGGGGCTGGCACAGACACTGACTGTACATAGAGCTGTGCCATAGCTGTACCCGTGAAATGGCCCATCTAACAGCAGTGCCCCAGCAGCCTGAGACCTCCCTGAGGGAAGGGTGCGTTACTGGGAATTCCAAGGGTTCCTCAGCCAGGCCCTGAGCTCAGTGGGCAGATCAGGCTGCAGCAGCCAACAGTGCCTTGGCCAGTCTCCCTGGGCCCCAAGTGCTCGCAGTGCTGCCAGGAAGCCCAGGGTCTCCAAAACGGCAGCAGTTGGTCCGAGCAGTGCCTACGGTTGGGGTTTGGGAGAGAAGCAAGGCCACAAGTGCTGTGCTGATGGCTGAGGAGTGGCAGGGTGTCCCTGGTGTGTTTGTGCCATCAGCAGCCCCTGGGAGCTGCTGGGAGGGTTGTGGGGCTCTTTGCTGTGGCCACCATGCAGACCAGGTGGGACGTGGGCATGTTAACAGCCAGAGGGCTCCAGGAACTCTCCGGGGACTTTGATTGCTCCAGGATTTGTCCGGCTGGTCGGAGGGGAGAGCCCCTGCTCAGGACGTGTGGAGATCCGTGACGAGGACCAGTGGAAAACTGTCTGTGACTCAGACTTTGGTCCCAAAGCTGCCGACGTGGTCTGCGGGGAGTTGCAGTTTGGCGCAGCCCTGTCTGTGCCCAGGGCAGCTCACTTTGGAGAAGGTGTTGGTGCCATGTGGGACAGAGAGCTGCAGTGTGTGGGGAATGAATCCTTCCTCATCTCCTGCCCCAGGGGATCCCGCAGAGACCAGCCCTGCACCCACACGAACGCCGCTGGTGTCACCTGTACACGTAAGGACTGAGGGTGGGGTGTTCCATATCTGGGGGTGTGCTGGGGCCAAGGGGAGCGGGGCAGGGACAGTGCCATGCTGTGCTGGGCGTGAGGACAGAAGGGGTGATGTGGTTGTCTGCAGCCCTAAAATCAGGCAGAAAGAGGAGAAATGCAGGTTCTTCTCCATTTGGCTGCTCCTCCAGCTCCAGTGGAAGCAAAAGCAAAGTCCGCCCTATCTCATTCTTCTCTGTCCCCAGAGTACACAGGGTTCAGGCTGGTGAACGGCAGCACGGCGTGTGAGGGGAGGGTGGAGGTCCAGGTGCTGGGGACCTGGGGCACCCTCTGTGCCTCCCGCTGGGATCTCTCAGACGCCCACGTTCTCTGT
Organism: Platalea leucorodia; assembly: GCF_965183815.1. NCBI lineage: Eukaryota > Metazoa > Chordata > Aves > Pelecaniformes > Threskiornithidae > Platalea > Platalea leucorodia. The sequence continues at coordinate 22,873 of NW_028121373.1, read as the reverse complement.
CGTCACCTCGACTGCGGGTTTGCTGAGTCCATTCCCAGAGGAGGGCATTTTGGGAGAGGCACGGGACCTGTCTGGAGAGATTCATTCCACTGTGATGAAACTGAAGCCCACCTGGGACAGTGCCCAGTGACCGCCCTGGGGGCCTCACCGTGCTCCCATGAGAACGAAGCTGCTGTCATTTGCTCAGGTGAGTGCTGGCACAACGCTGTGTTAAATCCATTTGTCCCTTGGGTGTGACATGGCCACCCAAAGCAGAGGACCTCATGGTAGCAGCAGGGTGAATTTCTGACGAAAGAAACCCTAGCTTCACCAGGAATCTCTGCCCCACACAGGGGATCAGGCCCAAACTTCTCCTGTTTGATCGGAAAGGCCCCCCTTGCTGTGCTCCCTGCCAGGGACACAGACTCCCAGGCCCAGATCCCCAGGGATGCAGAGGGGCAGAGGCGTGTGTGCTCTGCCCCATGGCTCAGCAGTGCCAGTGGCAGCGCTGAGGTGAGGCAAGGCTTGTCCTGGGGCTGCCTGTCCCCAGGCCACCGCCGGCTGCTGCTCCCTCCTGCGGGAGCTGCCCCATCTGCCTCAGCAGGGACGTGCTGGGTGGCTCTGCCCCACCAAGAGCAAAGAGAGGGTCTTGCTCAGGAAGGCTCAGGGACTGGGGAAGCAAGCCTGTGGAAAGCTGCTCCTGATGCTGACCGCCTGGGGCTGGGGGGCAGGTGGGTGAGCTGCAGGGTGTTGTGAGGGTTGGAGAGCCTGGAGAGGTGCTGCAGGTTTGTGGGCTGTCTGGTGCTGCTGAGGGCTGGGGCATGGCTGCTCTCCCCAGGCCCCGGCAGCTCCACAGCCCTGCGGCTGGTGGGTGGAGGGAGCCGGTGCGACGGGCGAGTGGAGATCTTGCAGCACGGGACGTGGGGCCGAGTCCTGGATGAGCAGTGGGACATGCAGGAGGCCAGCGTGGTGTGCCGGCAGCTGCGGTGCAGAGAGGCAGAGAGAGCCTACAACCCCCCGAAGCCTCAGAGAGGGACGGGTCCTGTGGGGCTGCGAGGGGTCCGGTGCACAGGGCACGAGGCCAACCTGACCCTCTGCAACACCTCCCTGCCCGTGAGCGCGCTGGCAGCAGGGATTGCAGAGGACGTGGGGGTCGTTTGCTGGGGTGAGTGGCACTGCACAGGCCCCCCAGATGATGGGCTGGGTGGGCAGCCGGCCCCTGATGGCAGCTGGGGTTTCTTCCTGCTGCAGGGAGCCGGCAGGTCCGGCTGGTGAACGGGCCCGGGCGCTGTGCTGGCAGAGTGGAGATCTACCACCAGGGCAGCTGGGGGACTGTCTGCGATGACGGCTGGGACCTGTCTGATGCTGCCGTCGTTTGCCACCAGCTGGGCTGCGGAGGGGCGGTGAAGGCGGTTGGCTCCACTCAGTTCGGGGAAGGCTCTGGTCAGATATGGCTGGACAGCGTGAACTGCTCCGGGGCCGAAGCTGCTCTCTGGGACTGCCCGGCAGGGTCCTGGGGGCAGCACGACTGCGGGCACAAAGAGGATGCAGGAGTCGTCTGCTCAGGTCTGTGCTGGGAGCTGTGGTGGGAGCCCAGTGCCCGGGGAGACCGGGACAAGGGGAGATCCAGCAACGGCCGAGGCTGTCCCTGGCTGCCTCTGAGCCCCTGCCTGAGCCTGTCCTGGGGACACCCATGCACAAACCCCCTCGGTCCCACTGGGGGCCCCTTGTAAGCTGAGCTGTCCCCAAGGGTTAGCGCGGAGGGCATGGGTGTCTGTCCGTCAGGGACTTCTCTCTGCCCCTGGCAAAAGGGTGACTTGCTGGCCGTGCCTCTGCCTGGCTGAGGGCCTGGGGGGTGAAGAGGCTCCTCTGCTCCCATAGCCCCAGACCAGCCTGTTCCCCTCTGGGCTCTTTCCTCCCAGATTTCATGGCCCTGAGGCTGCACAACAGCACCAACTGCTCCGGGCGCCTGCAGGTGTTCTACAATGGCACATGGGGGACTGTTTGCTCCAACTCAATGACTCCCAAAACGGTGTCGCTGGCATGCAAGGAGCTGGGCTGTGGGGATGGAGGGACCCTGGAAACACGCCTGCCCTATGGTAGGGTGTCTGGCCTCACCTGGCTGGATCGCGTGGAGTGTGGGGAGAGAAACAGCTCCTTCTGGCAGTGTCCTTCTGCTCCCTGGGACCCACAGTCGTGTGATGACCTGCGAGACGAGACCCATATCACCTGCAATGGTAATTTGGAGCTCCGCGGGCACCAGCATCCCCCCAGCTCCTGCTCCCTGCTGGGCACAGTCAAGCGCAGAGACAGGGCCCACAGGGGCTTTGACTTTACGTGCCAGACCCTGCTGCTTGTGGTGGCACAAATGGGACTTCAGCTCTCAGAGCCCCACACATTCCCCAGCAGTTGCCAGCCGGGCTCCCAGCAGCGCCCGGGGCAGGCAGAGGTGTCTGCAGGCGAGGTCTCAGAAGAGCCCAGCCAGGGCTCCAAGGAGCGTCCCCTCCATGGACACCCTCCTGCTGCTCTGTGAACCAGGGCCCCTCTGGGGCTGAGCAGTCAGGGTCCCCCACATTGCCGTGCGTGTCCCCTGAATGACTGGGGTTCAGCTGCTGCCGTGAGCGAGGCGGCACGGGGAGGCGTGAGCAGAGCTCAGCCCCACGCTCTGCTGCACGACCCCCTTCAGCAGCCCCTTCACAGCAGGATTTCCGTCTGCAGGGAGACGGCCAGAAACACCCACGGCCCTGGGGACCGTGTGCCCAAACTCCACGAGCTGCACAGGTAGCTGCTCCTCTGCATGCCCCTCTGGCCTGGCAGGGCTCTGCCTGCTGTCCCGGTGCCCTGGGAGGTCTCTGCCTTCTCCAGACAGGGAGAAGATTCGTGCCGTGGGAGGCGAGAGTGGGTGCTCGGGCAGAGTGGAGGTCTGGCACCGCGGCTCCTGGGGGACGGTGTGCGACGACTCCTGGGACATGCAGGATGCCGAGGTGGCCTGCAGGCAGCTGGGCTGTGGCCCCGCGGTGTCTGCCCTGGGCGAGGCTGCGTTTGGGGAGGGGACGGGCCCCATCTGGCTGGAGCAGGTGGAGTGCCGGGGGACGGAGCCATCTCTGCAGGACTGCTGGGCTCGGCCTGGGGACAGCGGTGCCTGCCGGCACAAGGAGGATGCTGCCGTGCGCTGCTCAGGTGAGCGGCAGGGCTCGGACCCTTGCTGGAGCTCTTGGCAGAGCTCCTGCGAGCAAGGCCGTCCTTGTGCAGCCTGGGAGCCTGGTGCCAAGTGGGCAGCAGCCTCTGTGGGGCTGGATGTCCTCTGGCTTCTGCCTGCAGGGCCCTGCAGCCCCCAGGGGCACCTCCTGGGCTCCCTGCGCCATCCTGCCCAATAGCCAGAGCAGGGCCCTGGGCCCTGTCCTGGCCACCCTGACCAGTTTTGCAGGAGGGGCAATTTGGGTGGGATGTGTCAGGAATACATGCAGGGATAACTGCACACCCACCCTCTCAGCCCAGCTCTCCTTCTCCTCTTCTACAGCTGCACCCACGACAGCAGCACCTACGCTCCGACCAGGTAACCTGTCCTCCGCACTGGTGCTGGGTCTTCTCAGGGCCAGCTGTGACCCATGGCGGGAGGGAAGGGGCTCCTTGCCAGGATGTGAAACTCCCAGGAGGAGGCACTGGGAAAGCAGTGGGGTGCGGGGGTTGGGGAGGTCTGTGATTTCCCCATCAGGGTGGGATCTTCCTCATGACTCACTCCTGGGGTCGTCTACCCCTGGTGTAATGGGGGTCAGGACTGGGGTGTCCCAGTCCCCCACCTCTCCCAGGCCTGGTGCTGCCCTTTTTGTGCTCCTGCCATGCAGATCCCACCTGGGGCCGTCCGACTGCCAGCGGGAGAGTCTCATTGCCCGTCATCATCTGCATCATTCTGGGGGCCCTTCTCTGCCTTGTCCTGGCCCTCCTGGCCGGGCAACTGCGAAGCGCCAGGGCTGGGCGCAGAGGTGGGTGGCGGGGAAAGATGCCTCCTGGCAAGGCCAGGGGTGCTGTGAGGTGTGAGTGAGTGGCACAGGCAGAGCTGGGGGGATAAGGGTGTGTGCTGCCTTCATTCCCATGCACTGCCTCCTTGACTGCCTGACCATGGGCCACCAGCAGCAAGGGGCAGAGAGAGTCCAGACATGGGAGGAGATAGGGATGGGAGGAGGACAGAAGTAGCAGAGTTGGGCTGGGGGAGATGGGCGCAAAGGGGAAACAGATGAGGACTTCACACTGGCAGCTCTCTGGGCAGCTGTGGAGGGAGCTGTGGGGCAGGGGAGATGCCAGGAGGGATGCGGGGCAGCAGGGTCGATCCCCATGGTTTCAGGCCCCCAGGCTGTTCCTCTGTCCAGCGCTGACCTCCACCCAGCAGGGAAGGGGCCATGAGGCAGAAAAGGGAGAGGAAAGGTGCGAGCTGCTCCAAGCTCTGCATGAGGGAGCTGACCCAGGGGCCAGAGGGGCACAGGGGCTGTTTCTGAGGGGATGTTGAAAGGCTGTCGCAGGAGATAGGGATGGGTTGAGGACAGAAATGGCAGAGGTGGGCTCGGGGAGCAGGACTGTGCTCTGGCGATAGCCGTCTGCTGGCCCAGAGGACCAAAGCTGGGGGAGCAGAGTGGGATCCTGTCCCGTCTCGGCCTGTCCCTGGGCCAGCCCTGCTGCTGTCCACAGGCTCTGGGAGAGCTTGGGAGCCCTTCCCTGAGGCCGTGTATGAGGAGATCGGTTACAGCCCGGCGTGGGAGAAGCAGGCGAGGTTCAGTGGCTCAGGTGGGTGTGGGTTCCTCCCGGGGGGCACATCTGCCAGGCTCTTCCCCCTCACCCCCCACCCATGGCTGACCCCCTGCAGTCCCCTGGCCCATGGTCCCTGCAGTGCTGGGGCTGTGGGGGCTGTGGGGAGAGCAGCCAGGTCCTGGGCCCAAGCGAGGAGCTTCCTCCCCACCAGTTCCTCCCCTCCCAGCTGGGGACAGCCCCTCTCTGCCTGTCCCTGCACCCCTATGGGACACCTGAGGGGGGAGGGAAGGGGCTGTCCCAGGGCAGCTCTGGGAGCCCCTTTGAGACAGGGTTTGTCCCAGGGGAGCAGGGTGAGTCCTGAGCCCTTCTCCCCGCTCAGCCCTGCCTCTGGGGGTCCCCCGTCCCCAGCAGCACTGACCACAAGCCTGGTCAGCAGAGCGCACTGCCCTAACAGCCGCTGTGCCTCTCTCCAGGCTCCTCTTCAGAGGGGTCCCTGACCAAGCTGCAGCCCTACCCCGGGGACAGCAAGGAGGAGGATGGTCTGGGATCAGCAGCAGGTAATAGGGTGCGGGAAGGAGTGGATCTCTCCTCCCTGCAGACATGTGAAGAACAGCGGTGTCACTGAGTGTCACTGTTGGAGCTGGGGAGGACATGGAGTGGTGTCTCCTGTGGTGCTGCCAACACCGGTGTCTGAGCCCCACGTCCCTGCGCATCCTCCCATCCACTGCTCTGCAAATGTATCTTCTCCCTGTCACCAGCTCCCCTCTCCTTTCAGACATCCCTGTCCTGCCCGGAGGTGACCCAGCGGATGGCTATGATGATGCCAGGGAGGTTTCTGACCCTGGGGATGATGCTGCCCCTGGGCAGGGAGGCTGGGAAATGGCCAGGGCGCCAGAGGAGGCAGCAGGACCCAGAGATGCACCTGGAGGTGAGAGGGAAAGAGAGCGCTGCTGGTTCCTGGGCTGCCATCCCTGGTGCCGGATGAATCGTTGCTGTACTGAGAGCTCAACCTCCTGGGATGGGGGAAAATGCACCAGGAGTTTTCCTTGGGGGTACGGGAGTGGGAGAGGGCACTGAACATCTCCAGACTGTCACCAGTCCTGTCCCAGGAGAAGGGAGGAAGCTGATGTACAGAGGAGGAGAGCATGGGGCAAACGTGCAATGGCTGCCTTGGTGCTTGCAGGGGCAAAGCTGTGCTCCCAGAGACGTGCTGGGGCCCCTGGAGCTGAGGGAGATGCCTGGTCCCTGTCCCCAGAGAGCACAGGCTATGACGATGCTGAAGAGGTGTCTCTGGCACATCCCCCTGAGGACACACAGCATGTGCCACCAGAGCTCAGTGCACAACAGTCCCTGAGCCCCGCGCCAGGAGAGCCCGTCCCTGCCATGCAGCTGGGTGCAGCCAGGAGGGAGGAGAGGTCTGTGCAGCTGGGAGAGCCGTGAGCACCAAGGAACCATCTCCCTTTTCCCACAGGCAGCAGAAACAGCTGGGCATTTCCTCAATATTTGTTCCCCTGTTTTTGCATCGTGCCTCCATATTTGTTCTTATTAAAAGCCTTTAGGGGTTTGAGCCACAGCTGGTGCTTGCCTGGCCCGATGTCAGGGTGTCTCCCTGAGGCTGATCGGGAGGAGCGGAGCACAAAGACATGGTGGTGGGGAAGGGGCACGTCTCAGGGACAGCAGTCTTGGGGTCAAATTGTGGGGCTGCGAGAGCCCATGGTCCCTGGGGAATACTCCTGCTGACAGACACATTTTCATCCTGCCAGCCACAGTTTCCAGCCAAAATGTCTCTCTCCAAGGTCCCATGAGTGTCCATCTCTTCACCTCGGGGTTCCCCAGTTGCTCTTTCCTCTCCCAGAGCAGTGTTGCCCCATTCCCTGCTGGGAGCTCCTCCAGCCCTGGGGTGACCCTGGGGGTCCAGGTGCTAAGGGTCTCTGTGGCAGGGTGGGTGAGCATGGTCAGCTGTTAACTGAAAGGCCGACGGTTTGGCCACACACAGGGATGGTGTCCTCGTGGTGCTACAGCTGGGGCAATTGTGTCGCCCAGTGCCATAGATTTGTTCCCCACTGAGCCCCTGCCTGGCAGAGAGGGTTTGGGGGAATCAAAACCAGACCACAGTCACCGTGAACATCTGGAGGGGTTGAGTGGAGGAGGTAAGGGGATGGGCTGTTCATCCAGTCTGCTTTGCACACATGGCCCCAGGGCCCATCCTTATCAGTGACTCTCCTATTCTTGCTCAGCAACAACCTAGGAGGACTCTTTGGGAGCAGTGAGAGTCCTGCAGGCTCTGACCCTGCAGCCAAGCATTTTCAAGCTCATGCTCAAAGCTGGCCAGACAGTAACCTTGCTTGGACAGACGGTCTCTCCCTCCCCCTGCCCTCTCACTGGCGCTCAGTTACTTTAAAAGCCAAACTCCTGTGGAGCTGCTGGACAGCTGGAGACCACCAGCTGAATGATCCTCAGCACGGCTTTGTCAGCTGTCCTGGGCACATCAGAGGTCTTACTGGGACAGAGCTCCGGAGGGAGGATGCTGCCATTGAGGCCTCAGCTCCAGGGCGTGCGTCTCCCTGGGACTGCGGGGACGGTGGCCTCTGGTCTGGGAAATGGGGTCCAGGTGAAGGAGGTGTGTGAGGATGGGAGCAGTCTGTGCACCACTGAGAATGACAAAGAGGAGAGAGACAGGGGCTTTGCAGAGACCCCGCAGAGGAGAGATCTCGATCCCTGTGGAGCAGGGAAGGAGGGACAGCTGGAGACCACCCCAGAGGAGCTCTGAAGGGCGAGTCCTGCCCCGGGAGGGGCTGGGGACTGTTGGTGCTGGAGGAAGGCTCCTTCTAAGCCACAGATCTACAGCTACAGAGCAGGGATGGTGCTCTGGCAAGAGGTGAAGGAGCAAGCAGGGCTGGGGCAGGCTGGAAGAAGGAAGGCAATATCTGGAAAAATGTAAGGGAGAAAATGATTGCTGAAGCCCGGGGTTGAAGCAGGGACCTTTAGATGTTCAGTCTAACGCTCTCCCAGCTGAGCTACTTCAGCCCTGCCTTGCCCCCCCAGCCCTTGTCCCTGTGGCAGCGGTGCCAGGCCCCAGGCTGACACACAGGAGGAAGCTCCTCAGGGAGGTTCCCAGGGAAAAGCTGTGCCCAGCCTCCGGCAGAGGGGACCTGGCCCCTCCCTGCCTCCAAGGCCCCGTGGGCTCCACGTTTGGTGGAGGCCAGCTCGCACTGGCTGTGCCAAGATGTGTGGGGGCCTTGTACAAACGTGACAGTGGCAAAGTTAAGTGGGCAGGCCAGGCATGGGCAGCTGCAAAGGCTCGAGGTGGAAGAATTGTGGGACTGGTGGAAGACCTTATCTCCTTCCCCATGGAAGGCCTCCCTCCCACCACCCTGTTTTCCCCAGCTCAGCTTCACCCCTTTGTTCCCAACTCTTCTACCCCTGAGCAGTGCAGGGGGATGGGCAATGGAGGCTGTGGTCAGTCCAGAACAGGTCCTCTCTGCTGCTCCTTCCTTCTCACACTTTTCCCATGGGGTCCGTCTTGTGGGCTACAGTCCTTTGAGACAAACTTGCTCCAGCATGGGCTCTCCTCAAGCCACCATTCTTGCAGGAAATATCCTGCGTCTCCAGTGTTGGGTCCTCCACAGACTGCAGGGCTTACCTTCTCCACCGTGCTCTCTGCCATGGGCTGCAGGGAACCTGCTCTGGTGCCTGAAGCACCTCCTTCTTCACCAACCGTGGTGCCTGCAGGGCTGTTTCTCACACTGTTTTTTCCCTCACTCCTCTCCCACTTTGGCGGTTGTGACCTTTCTTAAATACACTTTCACTAAGGTTCCACCATCCTCGTTGCTGGGCTCAGCTTTGGCCAGCGATGGGTCTGTTTGTAGCCAGCTGGAAGCAGCTCTGCCTGGCATGGAGGCAGCCCCTGGTCTCTTCTCACAGACACCACCCCTGCAGCCCCCCCCGCTACCAAAACCTGCACCTGGACACCAAGACACAGTGTGAAGCTTTGCCTTGCTAAATGACGTCCCCTGCTCTTCCCTCATCCACAAATACAGTTTACTCGCTGGGGAGGAAGAGAGCGAAGCAGAGAAGGCCTTGATGCTGTGCAAACCCAGTTCAGCACTAGCTACAGCATTGGGGTGTTGTCAACACTTTTTTGGTCCTAAATCCCACACATAGCACCATACGGGCTGCTATGAAGAAAATTATAGAATCATAGAATCATAGAATCGTTAAGGTTGGAAAAGACCCTGAAGATCATCGAGTCCAACCGTTAACTCGGCACTGCCAAGTCCACCACTAAACCATGTCCTCAAGCCCCACGTCTACCCATCTTTTAAATACTTCCAGGGATGGAAACTCAGCCATTTCCCTGGGCAGCCTCTGCCAGTGCCTGGCAGCCCTTTCAGTGACGAAGTTTTCCCTAATATCCAACCTAAACTTCCCCTTATCTCCATCCCAGCCAAAACCAGTACAATGTGCCTGGAAATACAGTTTCCAGGATTCGCTGCTCTATCACCTTGCCAGGGAGAGAGGTGAGGCTGAGTGGCCTCTAGTTCCCTGGGTCCTCCTTCTTGCTCTTCTTGAAGATAGGACTGACATTTGATTTCCTCCACTCTTCGGCCACTTCCTCTGTTTTCAATGACTCATAAAAGATTATTGAGAGTGGCCTCGCAATGACATCTGCCAGCTCCCTCAGCACTCGTGGCTGCATGCCGTCAGGGCCCAGAGACTTAGGTATGTCCAGATTGCTTACGTATTCCCTGACCTGATCCTCTTGCACCAGGGGTATGGCTGCCTGGCTCCTGACTTTCCCCACTGGTCTCTGGGACCTGGGATTGCTGAAGGCCTGTCTTGCCAGTAAAGGAGGAGGTGAAGGCGGCATTCAGTGCCACGGCCATTCCCATGTGCTGTGTCAATAGCTCCCCCACCTCCTTCAGCAATGCACCCACTGTTTTCAAAGCTTTTGCCAGCTCTGTCAGTACAGAAACCCTTCCTGTTGCCATTAACATCCTTCATGAGATTCAATTCTACTTGGGCTTTGGTTTTCCAGACTGCCTCTCTGCATGCTTGGACAGTCTCTCTGTATTCCTCCCAGGTTACCTGTCCCTGCTTCCACCCTCTCTGTGCTCCTTTTCATGTCTGAGTTTGGCCGGGAGGTCCTTGTTCCTCCACGCAGGCCTCCTGGCATTTTTGCCTGACCACCTCTGGCACCTCCAATGTCACCAGGTGTTTGTGTGTGAACAGCTCCCTCCTGGCCTCCACCCCCAGTAATGAGCATGGGAGCTGAGACAAGGAACTCACATGCAGGAGCCTATTTTGTGCACATGTATGAACTGAGGCAAGAAGAAACCCACCACCTGTGGGGTTGTGGCAGGCATGGGATAAAGTTTAGTCCCCTTCTAGCCCAAGGACTACAAACCCAGAAGGAGATGCCTTGACTGACTCAGCTGAATCCCTTCCCTCAGCAGGGGTAAAGGAGATCATTCCCTGTCCCTCTCTGGGTGTCCTGTCTAACGACGGGAAAAGACAACATGATTTTCATGCCCAAATCTTTCTCCTGGCAGGAGAAATTCCACTGCTGGGAGTAAGTGTGTCTCCCCAGCTAAGGCGGGGAACATCGATGAATCCTTCAGGCTGTTTCCCAAGAGGTTCCCCTGGAGCCCCAGGGACACCTGGAGGGAGCCCAGAGGGGGCAGAGAAAGTGGTGCCTTGGGCTGGGCCTCTGCTGCTGAGCTGGGCTGGGCTCCTGGGATGGAGGGAGCTCATGGCAAGAGGGCAGCACTGCAGAGAGACAGCTCTGCCCAGGAGCAGCTCCTCTGCAAAGAACAGCGGGGCTGAGGGCACTGCCTGCAGGCACCAAAGTGAGAGGAGCAAGGCAGAGAGAGGTTAACGTTCGTGTGGGGTGAGAGCATGCAGAGAGCTGACTGTGGGAGAAATCTTCACAGCCCTCTGCACAGGAAGTCTCTGGCTGCAGGGAAAAGCATATGCGGTTCCTGGAGGGATCTCGTAAAGCGGGTACATCCCACTGCCTATGGGATCTTCTGGGAGGATTTTCGTGTGGAGGAGGTCTCGAGGACTAACCAGAATTGTCTCGACATTGCCGTTCTACCGCCATCTTCTGGGTCCGACATCCAGCCCCCGACGAAACCACCACAGCCCATGCAGAGACCAGGACACGAAAGGCGGGACCATGAACTTGCACGCACGCCTGCGCAGAGACCAGGGCGCGAAAAGCAGAAGCCCAAACTGCATGTATGCAGACCTGTTCTGCGCATGTGCATGGCCCTATAAAAGGACCGTGTGCACCTTTTGAGGTCCTCACTCTCTCTCTTTTCTCTTCTCGTCCTTCCCCGCACACCTCCTTGGAAGCTGCTCCTGCGGACACAGAGACTGGACCGACTGGACCTTTGATCGACGGGACAACGCCGGACTCGGAGTGGCAGTAGCTAGTTCCCCTACGTGGCTCTTTTCTCACCCACCTGAGCACACTCTTTCTATTTTTCTCCCTTTTCTCTCTCTCTTTTTTTTTCTTTTTCTTTCCTACCCCCCCCCCCATCTCCCTACCCGGTCCTCACCCCTTCATTCGCCAAAATAAAGTCAAAAGGTTGTACGGCATTTGACCTCGTTTGCGTCTTAATCTCGTCCTTGGGATCGTATCGAAACCTCTCCCGACATTGGATCAGGACATTTTAATTGGCGTCATGGACAGGATCCCTTGAGACGAGAGTGTCATACAACCTTACGGTGTGCTGAGCGAGTGTGTGTGAACGAGACGTACGAGCAAGTACGAAGCGAGTGCGGAGTTCCGATCCGCGGTTCTGCTCTCCCGCGAGGGAAGCAGCCGGAGACGAACGAAGCGCAAGGAAGGAGTGGGTGTTGAGACCTTTGCACTGAAACACACGTAGCAGTTTGTGATTTGAGCTCCTGAGGGCGTATAGGGGAGACTTGAATTTTATAGTGTGACCCCCTCAGGAGGATATCCCCTTTGTAGGCTCTGCTCTGTCTCATACTAGTTTATGGTCTGGCCTCCTGGGGGAGTATAGGGGAAGTTTGGATTGTACGGTGTGACCCCCTCAGGACGATATCCCCTTTGTAGGCTCCTCTTTGTCTTGTAGTAGTGTGCGGACTGGCCTCCTGGGAGCGTATAGGGGAAACTTGGTTTTTCTAAGGTTTGACCCTCCCGGGACGAACTCCCCTTTGTAGGATATGGCTGCCCAAAAGGCAGGCGATTTTTGTGAAGAGACGGAGAAATTATATGAGTTTTTAGAAACATACCGCTCTCGCCCCTCGCCCCCGGGACGAGATTGGGCACGGGACCATTGGTTCCAACTGCAAAGTGTTATGGACCGAATAGCGGTTTTGCATAAAGAAGCTAGGGTGAAGAAGGGGAAAGGGAAAGCCATCATTTGTGCTGTGTTAGGAGCGTGTCTGGCAGCGGCGGTGGAGGACAAGAAATGAGCGCCCTGCCAAGCGGAGGCTGTGGCCACTGCGTTGCAAGCGGCGATAGCTCTGCTGCGAGAGCAACTACTAGAGACCAAACGGGCGCTAGAGGAGGAAAAGCGCCAAAATATGATTTTGAAGGCGTCTTCCTCACCACGGGCGATCGCCGGGCCCCATGGTCTCTGACCCAGAGGGCAGCATATTGGGCGGGGGGGCTGAACCCATTAGAGAGGGGGGACCCCCTAGCTGTAACTGGTTCGGTTGAGCAACTACTAGAAAACGTACAAAAGGCAGCATGCCTGCAAATGATGTATGACCGGGAACTTAAACCAAATTTAAGCTCTCCGATGTTGTTACCGGTAGACCCCGAGTGGCTGACGCCACTAATAAGAGGACTCCCCAACTCGTTAAAACCTATCGGGATCCAATTACAGGGGAGAATCCAAAATGTGCCTCGCGAAGAGCGAATTGCAGCTGCCCTGGAGGGAACAGTAACATTGGAACAGCGGCAGCGGGGGAGGAAGGTGTGGACCTGGGGGGAGATAGCTCAGGAACTAATAAACTATGGGAGGAAATATGGGCCAGTAGGCAGGACTTACCACAAGGTGGAAACTAGGGCCGTGCGGGCAGCGAGGACGGCATATAAATCGCTGGCTTTTTCGGGGGGAAGCCCTGACCTAACGCAAAGGGAGAAACCCCCATTCCGACAAGGATTGTGGCAAATGGGACTGCAAAAGGGGGTGCCCCGAGACTTGATGGATGGGCTCCCCACCAAAAAGTTGAAGCTCTTGGTGCGGAGGTGGTCCAGGCAAGGACCCCCTCCCAAACCGAACCCACCTTCTGCGCCAGCATTGGACAGGGAGGAAGGGTTTAAGAAGGATGAAAAGAGTGGCGGGAAACTAAAACCTCCGCCCCCTCAGGGTGAGGAGGGAGGCGGAGGGCGGACGTTTATCAGACAACTCACCTGTAATAATAAGGGAGATCTACTAAACCCCACCAACCGGGATGGGCCGAGCGGGTGGGGGAGGCAGTGGCCAATGTCAATAATCACTGGGGTACAAATGGGTGCTCGAAAATTGCGGCATTTTGTCCACAGGCGCCAACCATGGTACGTGTCTCTCGAAACCCCAATTGCCCTGGTGCATCATCTTACTCCCCCAGCCAGCCGGTTCTGGTCGAGCTTCCCACCGTGGGAGCTGTGCCTCTCATATTAGATACACCCCCTAAACAAATATACATGGAAAGCGAAAGATACCAGTGGGAGAACCAACAAAATCCACACCAAATGGATTATTCCCTCCTTCTTACCCAAGGAGCGAGCTTGTTCCTATTTCTGTTTTTTTAAGGGCGGTGATATGACCACGATGCACCTGCTACTTTGGATCATTTTAACTCAGGGACACCAACCCATTAGAATATCCCACTGTGTATGTCAGTTTTTATAATTGGTGGTCCATATGTGTGTATACATGTTTGTACTTCATTGCAGCTCTATGAATAATTCTAGATGTAGTATCTATGTCAAACAGGCTAAATGTTAGATGTTTCAGTGCACTACAGTCTTTATGCAATAGTACAAAGACATCTAATTGGTGCATGTCTAAGCACGTATATGTGTGTGTGCTTATTTAAGAAAAAATACCCAATAACTTTCCAATGATACCTATTTATGTTGGACATCTCAAGGAGTTCAACGTATGATTTACTATATATATAATTCTTACTTTTTTTGATCTGCCTTTATTTTCATCATTAAATAGTCCTGTATACGGGAAAACTTAATAGCCAAGTAACATGAAATGTTGTACTTGCTTAGAAAATGTAATTGTTTAGTTTTCTTTGCAAAATAAATATTGAAAAAAAATATGTAAAAATAATGTAAATATTGAATGTTCAGTACCTTTGGGGCTTGGTATTGTACCGGCCGAATAAGGGATGGGGCAACCACCTTTTTCAGCCCTCTGGGTGACAAAGACACAACTTACTTTCAGTTTCCACCAGGGAAAGATGGGCCATTTGCTCAGGGAAATAAAGCCAAAAAACGGCATTATTGGATCTGTGGGAATACGGCATACAAATTCTTACCCGCGGGGTGGTCAGGAGTTTGTTACATAGGAATCATAAGGCCCCTATTTTTCCTCTTGCCGGAAACTGGTGGACCCCAATTAGGCGTAAAAGTGTATGATAACCTCGGGGATAGAAGTATTGCCCGTAAGACGCGATCTACCAAGGTAAATTTAGGTGGGAGACAAAAATGGGGGAATGACGAATGGCCCCCTGAGCGAATAATTGAACATTATGGACCAGCAACCTGGAACCCGAACGAGCCATTGCAGGGGCAAGAGAACCAATCTATAATCTAAACCGAATAATCAGACTACAAGCAGCCCTAGAAATTATCACCAACAAAACCGCTGACGCCATAGACCTATTAACTCGGCAGTCTCAACAAATGCGCACGGCAATCCTTCAACACTGCATGGTTTTAGATTATTTACTGGCTTAGGAGGGAGGGGTGTGTGGAAAATTAAATATCTCTACCTGCTGCCTAGAAACAGACGATGTGGGAGAAGTGACTCTCCAACTGACCCAAGACATCAGGAAAATAGCCCATGTCCCTGTTCAAACCTGGAGTGGTTGGAACGGCGATTTGTGGTCCTGGTTACCAGGGGCACTGTGGATCAAACAATTAATAATAAAAGTGAAAGGTTGTACGACATCTGACCGATTCCAGCGTCTTAATCTCGTCCTTGGGATCGTATCGAAACCTCCCCTGACATTGGATCGGGACACCCCTCTACAAGAAGGGTGGAAAGAAGGATCCCAGGAACTACAGGCCTGTCAGCCTGACCTCGGTGCCAGGGAAGGTCATGGAGCAGGTCATCTTGAGTACCATTATGCAGCAAGTGCGGGACAACCGAGGGATCAGGCCCAGCCAACATGGGTTTATGAAAGGGAGATCCTGTTTCACTAACCTGGTCTCCTTCTATGACAAGGTGACCCGCTTAGTGGAAGGCTGTGGATGTTGTCTACTTGGACTTTAGTAAGGCCTTTGACACAGCCTCCCACAGCATTCTCCTGGAGAAGTTGGCTGCTCACGGCTTGGATGGGTGCACTCTACGCTGGATTAAAAACTGTCTGGACGGCCGAGCCCAGAGAGTGGCGGTGAATGGAGTCAAATCCAGTTGGCGGTCAGTGACAAGTGGTGTTCCCCAGGGCTCAGTACTGGGGCCGGTCCTGTTCAACATCTTCATTGATGATCTGGATGAGGGGATCGAGTGCACCCTCAGTAAGTTTGCAGATGACACCAAGTTGGGTGGGAGTGTTGATCTGCTGGAGGGTAGGAAGGCCCTGCAGAGGGACCTGGCCAGGCTGGACCGATGGGCCGGGGCCAACTGCATGAGATTCAACAAGGCTCAGTGCCGGGTCCTGCACTTGGGTCACAACAACCCCATGCAATGCTACAGGCTGGGGGAGGAGGGGCTGGAGAGCTGCCTGGCGGAAAAGGACCTGGGGGTGTTGGTTGACAGCCGCCTGAACATGAGCCAGCAGTGTGCCCAGGTGGCCAAGAAGGCCAATGGCATCCTGGCCTGTATCAAGAATAGCGTGGCCAGCAGGAGCAGGGCGGTGATGGTGCCCCTGTATTTGGCACTGGTGAGGCCGCACCTCGAGTACTGTGTTCAGTTTTGGGCCCCTCACTACAAGGCGGCCATGGAGGGGCTGGGGTGTGGCCAGAGGAAGGCAATGAAGTTGGTGAAGGGTCTAGAGCACAAGTCTTATGAGGAGCGGCTGAGGGAACTGGGGTTGTTTAGCCTGGAGAAGAGGAGGCTGAGGGGTGACCTTATTGCTCTCTACAACTCCCTGAAAGGAGGCTGTAGCGAGGTTGGGGTCGGTCTCTTCTCCCTAGTAACGAGTTGTAGAACGAGAGGAAACGGCCTCAAGCTACGCCAGGGGAGGTTTAGGTTAGATAATAGGAAAAACTTCTTCACTGAGAGGGTGGTCAAGCACTGGCACAGGCTACCCAGGGAAGTGGTTGAGTCTCCATCCCTGGAGGTATTTAAAGAATGGATAGATACGGTGCTCGAAGACATGGTGTAGATGGACTTGGCAGTGTAAGGTTAACGGTTGGACGCGATGACCTTAAGGGTCTTTTTCAACCTTGACGATTCTGTGATTCTATGATTCTATGATTCTCTAGAAACCTGCTTTCCAGCTAGCCGTCCCCCAGCCTGTCCTGGTCCATGGGGTCCTTCCTGCCCAGGGGCAGGACTCTGTGTTTCCCTTTGTTGAACTTCATGAGGTTCCTCTCTGCCTGGTTCTCCAGCCTGACCAGGTCCTTCTGAGCAGCAGTGCAACCAGCCAGTGTATCAGCCACTCCTCCCAATTTTAGATCATCCACAAACTTGCTCAGGATGCCCTTGCTCCCATCCTCCAGGACTGTAATGAAAGGCTGAATAAAACGGGACCCAGTATCAACCCTTGGGCTACCCCACTGGTGATTATCCTCCAGCTGGACTTTGTGCCACTGGACACAACCCTCTGGGACTCAGTCAGTTTTCAGTCCCCCTCATTTTCCACTTAGCCAGTCCATACTCGCTCAGCTTGTCTATAGGGGTAGAATGGGAGACAGGCTGACAGCTCCCTGCATCCTCTTTCTTGCTCTGCTTCAAGATAAGGTTTCCATTTGCTTTCTTCCCATCCTCAGGTACCTCACCAAATCCCCTTGACCTTTCAAACATGATTTCAAGTGGCCTTACAAGGACATCAGGTTCCGGTGGTGAATTTGAAATCACTTCTGAAGAGACATGAGCTTGTTAATGCTGCTGAAAAGAGCTGATTGAATCAGCTGCTTCAATGTGTCTTTAAGCTCCTGGTTCCTCATGCTGTAGATGAGGGGGTTCACTGCTGGAGGCACCAATGAATAAAGAACTGCCACCACCAGATCCAGCGATGGGGAGGAGATGGAGGGAGGCTTCAGGTAGGCAAACATGGCAGTGCTGATAAACAAGGAGACCACGGCCAGGTGAGGGAGGCACGTGGAAAAGGCTTTGTGCTGTCCCTGCTCAGAAGGGATCTTCAGCACAGCCCTGAAGATCTGCACATAGGACACCACAATGAAAACAAAACACCCAAATTCCACAAAGGTGCTAACCATGATAACCCAGACTTCCCTGAGGTATGCATCTGAGCAGGAGAGCTTGAGGATCTGGGGGATTTCACAGAACTGGTTTATGACATTGCCTTGGCAGAGTGGGAGTGAAAATGTACTGGCAGTGTGCAGAAGAGAAGTGAGTAAACCACCGCCCCAGGCAGCTGCTGCCATGTGGACACAAGCTCTGCTGCCCAGGAGGGTCCCATAGTGCAGGGGTGTGCAGATGGCAACGTGGCGGTCATAGGCCATGATGGTGAGAATAGAAAACTCTGCTGCCATCAAAAACACAAACAGGAAGAGCTGGGCAGCACATCCCTGGTAGGAGATGGCCCTGGTGTCCCACAGGGAATTGACCATGGCTTTGGGAACAGTCGTGGAGATGGAGCCCAGGTCGAGGAGGGCGAGGCTGAGGAGAAAGAAATACATCGGGGTGTGGAGGTGGTGGTCACAGACTACGGTGGTGATGATGAGGCTGTTGCCCAGGAGGGCAGCCAGGTAGATGCCCAGGAAGAGCGAGAAGTGCACGAGCTGCAGCCCCCATGTGTCCGTGAATGCCAGGAGGAGGAACTTGGTGATGGAGCTGCTGTTGGACATTTGCTGCCTCTGGGCATGGGGACCTGTGCAAGGAGGAAAAGTCATTGACAAGTTAGGGGAGACTTTTCTGAGCAAAATTAAAAGCCATTTCCTACAGACCCTCCCAAACACACAAACACGCATAAACACACACACATTTCCCTTTTCTAGGAGACCGTCCTTCAGCTCCATGGATGAAGCTGTGCTTTGGAGCTGGTTGAATGTGCCGTGAGGAGCTGGGCCTCTGGCTGCTGAGGTGTCAGCCCTGCTCTGCAGCAGTGAGTTCATGGGAATGGTGGAAGCACGGTCCAATCCTGGTGTTCAGCTTTGTCAGATGAAACCATCCCTAATGCGGAAGGGCTTGTCAGCATCTGCACTCCCGGTGCTAAGGAATGAGGATTGCAGAAGGCAGACTGAAAGTTTTTTTTAAAAAGAATTTCCCCCCTCTTGCTTGAGGATTGTTTTGGGATGTCAGAAACCCTCAGTATTTCTGTTGCACTCAGGGAGAACAGAGCAAATCCTGCAAGGCAAGAGGATTGCCTTGGGATTAGAGCAGAGTGAGGGGAGCTGGTCTGTCCCTCAGTCCGAGAGCCCCTGGCCTTGCACCCTTCTGAGACTGAGGGCAATCACACTGCTATGTTCCTGTGAAAAGCCAGCAGACACTGCTGAGAGCAGAGGGATCCAGTGCAGACCACTAAATGTCCCACCCTTTCTCAAGGTCTCAGCAGCCCACTTGTAGCCAAGGACACACAGGGCTCATTTCACCAACCCAAGAGCATTTCCTTGGCCATTGCATCTCCATGCTTCTCCATGGGGCTTCCAGGTAACACAAAGATGCTATGGGACAGATTTGCATTCTGGAGGGCAGCTCACAGCTTGGAAGGATACCTCAAGGAGATGCCTCAGTTTTTTCATGATGGTATCTCACTAAGGGCAAACCAGCTCATGCCCCAGCCCCACAGCCTGCATCGTCCACAGCCTCACAGATGAGAGGAAGGCTGGGACACTTGTTCCCAGGGACACACCTGCACGAAAGGCCCCACAAGATCAGCGTGTGACTCTGCAGCGGAAACTGCCACCCCCAGAGCGCCTGACAGCAAGACCAGGATAACAAGAGCAATCACACAGACAAGTGGAGAAAGAAGGAAAAATACAGGGAGGGTCTGGCTGAGAGAGGCCAGGGCAGAGGCAGTCGGGCACTCAGACAGCGTTCCCCTTCCCCAGCTGTGCACGCCACCTCCCAGACCCCAACATTGCCGGGCAGCTGCTCTCAGCCCCTGCACTCTGCAGAGGGAAGTGGGCACATGGCTGGAGAGCTGCACCACGGCTCTGCTGGAGCTCTGGCTGCAGAGGAGGTGACTTGACAGGTCCTTTTCTATTTCTCTTTCCCTTCCCCAGCACCACCCCTGCTCCTGTTCCCTGCCCTCAGAGTAGGGAACTGAAAACACAGGCTTGGGAAATCTCTTTATAGCAAACTCTGCCTTGACCTTCCTCTTGAAACAGCCCCTTGGAAGTTTCCTGGTGGTGATCTGGAGCTGTGAGCAGCCCTGACCCACGCAGCACCCTCTCGACAAGAGAAGGACCCTGCCCTGCCAGAAGTTGTTCCTTCCACCCACAGCTTCTTTCCGCAGCGCCGTGGGGAGCTGCCAAGGGAGGCTGAGTGCTGACCCTGGCAGGCAGCAGAGTCCCTGCCCTGGCACACAGCCCCCTGGGGCACAGGGACCCTGCTCTGAAGGACAGCCCCGGGCACCCCTGGCTGCACACACACAGTCACCCCCTGCAGCTGTCCCTGGGAGAAGGCAGCTGTGATGCCCTGTCCCTCTGAGGGTGCAGCAGGGAAGCCCTGCTGTGCAGCACGTCCTTCTCCTCTACACTAGAGAAACTGGGGCAGTCCTCCTGACATCACTGATATTCCCTCCCTCAGCTGGGGAGAGACACTTCTTTCCAGCAGTGGCATTTCCCTGCTGAGAGACAGAGTTAGGTGCAAATATCAACATTTCTTGGCCCATCATTAGACAGGACATGCAACAGGGCTCTCCTTTAACTCTGCTGAGGGAAGGGATTCAGTTGAGTCAGGCAAGGCATCCTCTCCATGGTTTGTAGCCCTGGGGCTGGCAGGGGACTCTGCTCCCTCCCATGCACACCACCAACCCACAGGAGGTGGGATTCCTCTTGCCTCTGTTCAGGTGGGCATTAAAGAGGCACCTGCGTGTGAGCTCCTTGCCTCAGCTCCCATGGTAATTAATGGTGGTGGAGGCCAGGAGTGAGCTGTTCAGGTGCAAATGTGTGGTCACAGTTGAGGTGCTAGAGGTGGTCAAAGATACATGCAGGCAATAGAGATCGAAGATAGGTGCAGGCAGATGTAGAGACAGGACAACATCTAGGAGCATCTTCTTGGAGGCACTTGGGAGTTTCCTTTGGCCAACTAAAATGACAGCTGATGTGCCAATTAAGGGCAACGGAACCTGCCCCTACTCATTATGTTCAGGGCGGCCTATGGAGGTATTCCTATGATGGAATGGAGTCATGTGCCTCATGTTCATCCCCACATTGCCTTACAGAATTCCGGGTGTCGACTCAATTTAATTTTCAAACCCAGGCCCACAGAGCAACCTGAGACGCCAGGGCTGGCGGGGACAGCACAGCACCTACAGGAAAGCAATTCCCATTCAGGGCGGGTGTGTGACAGACACCCCTGACGGCATCGCAGCAAGTGGGATTTGGTGCCTGTGTGCCATTGGCTGATGCCATCAGTCAGAGGCATCAGCCATCAGGTGCCATCAGAGAAGCAAGGTCTGTCCCTTCTCTACACAACAGCTGCGTGCATTGCATGAACACAAAGCACCCCACACCGGGTCTTTACTCCCTCCCTTGGTGATTCAATCAAGGAACAGGCCAATCATGTTAACAGCGTGCCTGGATACATCTTGTCTTCAAGGACAGCATAATCCAAGCACTGACGTGGTTCATCTCAAAACTTAATTGAAGCTGCAAAGGGAATCCAAGGGCATTAAGATGAGCTGTTGCTACTTCAGGAAGAGCTAAGGAAGAGTCAGAAATACTGTGAGACCACTGCTAAATTTAGTAAGAGTAGGTGTAGATGGATCTGAGATACTCTACATCCTCTTTGCCTCAGCAACCGCCAGCGAGGTCTCCCAGGCCTCGGTGCTTTGAGGCAGGACACTGGAGGAGGGCAACCAGCAGTGGATGGGGATGAAGCCAGGGGTTCCTTGAGCAAACTGCACCCTTACCAGTCCATGGGACTGGAGGGGCTGCACTCAAGGGTGCCGAGAGAGTGTTTTTCACTGCTGGTTCATTGTAATTCGAGTAAGAAAGGCAGTCAGACTCTGCGAGGTATCATTGAACATGCTGTTCATTAGCGCTAATACTATGAAGAGAGAATCATGCAGATCATCTTAGGTCCCTTTTAGATGGTGGGAACCCCAGGTGGTGTAGCATTGAACAGGCCTCTGACCCACACACAGCATGCCATGCGCACCCCACCCATAAAAGCCATTCCCCTGTTTTGATTATTCAAGCTACTGCAGGCATTTATTACAAAAGAAGAACTCTTTCCATCATCTCTACAGTCTAACAGAAACAATGCTCTCATGAGAAAGCCTTGCTGCATTGTCAGACACAGGCAAGGCCAGGCAGGAGGTGTAAGGGCAGTACTGAGTGGGAGCTGCCTGCAGGCTCCTCTGTGACAATGAGTTGCTGAAGTTGTCCTGCGGCCAAAGGCTCCGTTCTGCATGGCACAGGCGTGAAGGCCAGGCTGTACGTGCAGCGCAGCACAGCTCGCTGTCCAATGATCTTCTGGTCAGGGTCACTGCTCAGGTTTCCCTGTGAGAAGTCTGCACTCCACCCTGGTGCCACAGCTGAGCTGTGGAGGAGGAGGTGGATCAGAGCTAGGAGGAGGTGGATCAGAGGCAGGAGGAGCTGGAGCCCCGTGGCTTGTCACACAACTGTGACGGCTTTGGATGAAATGAGATGTGGTGGGACAGCTTGCTCACATGGGGTTCTGCAGTGGAGGAATACAGGCTCTGCTGGAGAGACTGGCAAGGAGGATGAGGATGGGGGATGCCCCCTGTGTTCTCCTCCTGTGGAGGAAGACAACCAGCAGTGGATGGGAATCAACCCAAGGGTTACTTGAGCAAACTCAAGCGAAAAGGAGATGGATGTTTTGACCAGGTCCCTGAACACAAGTATTGGTATGCCATGACACCTGAGATTCCCCTTTTGGGTTCAGAGGAGCATGATGCCCCTTGAGGTGTCCTGGAATATCTCCTGACCCAGGTGATGCTTTAGGCTGAGAAGAGAATCAAAACACCTCCTCTGACCGCAGTGATTTCACCTTCAGTGCTGACCTACAGGGCAGGTGGAGGGACTTCAGACCTTCCAGGCATGCTGCTGAAGGATGAGGTCTTCAGAGATCCAAAAGGAAGATAATGGTGTTGTATCAGTGTCCATCACATAAATCTTCGGCCTGCTTTGTGCTTTTCACCAGTTTGGGATCTGTCCCTCGACATCTTTTTGATAAAAAAATAAACTCCTCTCGCAGACACTTGAAATAAGGATGAAAGAGCGCAGAAATGGATTAGGGGCAATATTGTCTAAGAGGTGTTACCATGACATGATAACAAAGAGCTAGGAATGAGAGAAAAACCACTGTTCTTAAAAACTTCATGCCAAGGGCTAAATTCTGTTAAGTTATAGCTGTCTTGTCAAGTAAGAATGAAGGAGAGGAATAAAAGTAAAGAAATTAAGTATATCATCATCAAGAAGGAGAAAAGAAATGTTAGAGCATGCTACTGTTACTGTTTTTAGTGAAAATAGAAATAAGTCCATAATGTAGCCGCTAAGCCCCCAGCCAGCTGCTCGCTCAGTCCCCTCTCCTGAGGGATGTCCTGGTTTCAGCTGGGAGAGCGTTAATTTTCTTCCTAGTAGCTGGTACAGTGCTGCGTTTTGGATTTAGGATGAGAATAATGTTGATAACAC